>NC_053155.1:163704497-163723736 GCF_016835505.1 Polypterus senegalus
AGAAAAATGTATGTATATTTACATTTAAGTAGTGTTTTAGCCACCATTGTCAATTAGTTGTTTGAATGTGTAAGAATATTTTTTAGGTAACTGTTGTATTGCCATTTTGATTTTGTTGAAGGTTAATGTCTAATGTGCATTTTACGTATCATATTTTTGCCTTTTTGTTTAATCGAAGACCCTTCGACGTGTAAAAAGACCCCCGATTTCTGTAGCCTGGCTCTACAGCTTCTCAAATAGTAGGTATGCATTTCAAAAATAAGACCACAAATATATCATTTCAGTATTGCATGTCATTTTAAATGTCTTCATTTGAATAAAAATGTCAAAATATGAGTTGTGAAATGTACTTTAGGAACTGAACTTCCAAAAAAAAAAGATTTTGTCTGTTTTATTTTTAACGCAGTTGACTTTGCATTGGTATAAGTTATGCGTCATTTTAAAACTTTAGAAAAGCAGTAATGGTCACAAGAAATGTAAAGGCTGCCGGAAAATTCACACGTGCAATTCTACAGTATATATTGGTGCCGAATTTGTGTGGTATGCACCCATGTCGGACCGTTTTGGGACTTATACTGCGTTCTGAGAACTATTTTTGATTTTTACAAAAACGGGACATTTCTGTAAAAAAGGAATATTTGTAAACAAATTACCATAGTTGGTTTTAATGCTACAGGTATTGCTCTTCGTTTTGGAGATGCGAAGCCTAATAGTCCGAATGTCAAACTAACTTTACTACGATATGAAAACCTTGTGTTTTCATACAGTTGCAATATGTGCAGTTCTGTTGCACATATTTGTACATTTTTACTTTTGATTTCTAAGAAAATTTAACGTTTGTGCAAATGCCTTTTAAAATTAAACCAAATTAGTGCTAAGGGAGCAGTTTACACATACTACAAGTACTTTGTGAAATGATATGTGTTTTGCAAAGTAATCAAGATGGAGAGGACATATACTTACAATTCTAATATGTAATTATGGGAAAAATTTACATTTTGTAGGCCTTTTAAGATAAACTGTGATAAAGATTCAAAGCCATTTTTGTTACATTTCTGCAGGGAGTCACTTTTGACAGTATTAATTACTAGGCAAAATGCTAGGCATTTGCTCAAATCAAATTTTGCCAAATATTTTGCCTGCTCTACCAGCTATATGTATTGTCAAGAAAACTGTTTAGATTGTTTTGTTAGGTTTGGAATCATTTGTAATATACAGTGGTAGGCTGATCTGTGTCTTGTTACATTATTGTGAATATATTGCTCTGATTGTCCAATTTACAATGTAGACTTATATACATAGTATGTAATAGATACAGTATGAAAATCTATAAGAACCTTGCGAATGGGGAAGGTGCTATAAAAATAAGATTTATTTATTATTATAGTCCTATTAAGTAAGTTGTTCTTTACTCTTGGAAAGGATTACAATACGGTGCAAATTTTCACATCCCACAAGAGGTTCTCTTAAAACCCTACAGACTCCGACACTATCAAGGTAGACAGTGGCCATTTCCCTGCCTTTATACAGATTGCATTTGCTCCTTTAAAACTACTGGGGCATTGAAGTCCCATCTTTCAAGATCACATTCAAGCACTGCTCAGTTTGAAGATAATGCCACATTTTATTGTCAGTTGTGTGACTTCAAAGATGTTTGTAAACCAGGTACTTGCTTTAGCCACATAAGGTCACATTTTAAAGTTGCATGAAACTGTGAGATGCCCTCACTGTAACTTCCAAACGAATGTGCTTTAAAGCTTTAGCTGTCAGAGTCGGAAACATAAAAACTACACTATTAGTGATTTCCGATCATCATTAATTACTAAAAAATAACCAATCGGAAGGAGACCAGGCGACAAATGTCATGGTAGAAATGGACAACACAGAATCCGTTGTTGGCAGTGAGTTAGTTGTGGGGGAAAGCAGCTCAGTTATAGCTTGTGCAGAGACAGAGGAATTTTCTGACTTGGAGCCCATTGAGCATGAAACACTTGAACACAAACTTGCATCATTGCTTCTTTTACAGGCAAACTATTTTGCATGTTTCTAAAAGTGCAACACAACAAATTGTAAGTGAATTTAATGATATTGTGTTATTTTCAGAATTTACAACTAAACAAGCAATAAATGCAATTCTGAAAAAGTACGAATAGCATATTAATAGTTACATAGATGAATTATCAAAAGCTATTTTACAAGTTGTTTTGAAGATGAACCCTCTTTTTATAACTGCAACAGAGGACATCTTTTCAACAGACTATAGAAGGAATATATACTTTAAAAAACATTTTTGTGTAATTGAGCCAGTCGAATATCTATATGATAGAGCACACCAAAATACTTTCATTTATGTATAATTGTTTAAAGTACTTGCAGTATTGTTGAACAGAAGCTATGTTTTTGAAAGGGCTGTTTTTCATGAAGGTTTACCTGGTCAATACAAGTCTGTTCGAGATGGAGAATAGCCTTTTTGGGTGCCAGGAAAAGTGTATTTCTCTTGGAATCTACATTGTTGACTTTGAAATCTGCAATCCTTTGGGAACATCAAAGAAGAAACACAAAATTACTGCTGTGTATTGGGCGATTCTTAATTTGCCTGCAGAGTCCCGTGCTAGTTTGTCCTGTGTTCAGCTTGCAATGTTTGGCAAAAGTAATGATGTGAGAAGATTTGGTTATGACCAATTTCTTGATCCACTGACTAAAGATATAAGCACTCTAGAACAGGAAGGTATACAATATATGTCAATGTGCTCGATGAACATTTAAAAGGAACTGTGTTTAATCAAGAGGACTAGAAGCAGAATCCATCATTTTTTTTCTAATTATAGTGAATGGTTCAAAATTGCCTCTGATTCTTTTTTTAACTGCACTAATGTTATTTATTTTGAGAGTTATGAATTAACTATGAAGTCATTAGAGGAATTTTGACAGCATTCAAGCGTCTTGTATAATTTTTGAGACGATGGGAATAGGGTGAACTGCCTTCGTTTAAGCTCTCATAAGTTATTTTCTGACTGTTTTATTTCTAAATTATTTTTTGGCTTGTCTGTTTTATATTTAGCCCTGGAAGTGCAGTTTCAGTGCCATGATTTTCTTGGAGTCACAGCTGCCACATTTTGTATACATGTTATATATACAGTGGGTACGGAAAGTATTCAGACCCCCTTCAATTTTTCACTCTTTGTTATATTGCAGCCATTTGCTAAAATTATTTAAATTAATTTTTTCCCTCATTAATGTACACACAGCACCCCATATTAACAGACAAAAAAAGAATTTTTGAAATTGTTGCAGATTTATTAAAAAAAGAATAACTGAAATATCACATGGTCCTAAGTATTCAGACCCTTTGCTCAGTATTTAGCAGAAGCACCCTTTTGAGCTAATATAGCCATGAGACTTCTTGGGAAAGATGTAACAAGTTTTTTTCACACCTGGATTTGGGGATCCTCTGCAGTTCCTCCTTGCAGATTCTCTCCAGTTCTGTCAGGTTGGATGGTAAACATCGGTGGACAGCCATTTTTAGGTCTCTCCAAAGATGCTCAATTGGGTTTAAGTCAGAGCTCTGGCTGGGCCATTCAAGAACAGTCAAAGAGTTGTTGTGAAGCCACTCCTTCGTTATTTTTAGCTGTGTGCTTAGGGTCATTGTCTTGTTGGAAGGTAAACCTTCGGCCCAATCTGAGGTCCTTAGCACTCTGGAGAAGGTTTTTGTCCAGGATATCCCTGTACTTGGTCGCATTTATCTTTCCCTCGATTGAAACCAGTCGTCCTGTCCCTGCAGCTGAAAAACACCCCCACAGTATGATGCTGCCACCGCCATGCTTCACTGTGGGGACTGTATTGGACAAGTGATGAGCAGTGCCTGGTTGTCTCCACACATACCGTTTAGAATTAAGGCCAAAAAGTTCGTATGTATGCATGTATGTATCCCAAGCACTAAAGAAATAGAATTCCTGGCCATTTCACTAATTGACAAATATCCATATCTTAAAGATGCTGGGTCAGGACAAGGTTATCAAAGGTGGGCTGTGAGTCTTAAATATAAATTAAGAAATTATCGCCAGAAATTACGAGCAGCATGCTGCACAGAGGTAACTATAAATCATAAAGGGAATGGAGAAGAGTGCAAATGTCCTTTCAAAAAGCAAAAGTGAATTTTCTCCCCAGACAACTCAACTGGGAATACTGATGAAACTTTAGAAAAGGAAAGGCAGGCTTTAGAAGAGGAGATGAAGAAGAATCTTCCCAACATATTTATTACCTCAAAATGGAAATTACATTTTCATTACACAGGAAAGAGATAGTGGAGGAAGAGCCCCTGGTTCAGAATGTCAAAAAAGATGGTCTGCACTATTCTTGCAAGAACAGGTAGGTTTATATTTTTGTGCCTACAGCATTTCTATTCAAAAGTCTCTTGAAACATTTATGCAGTAGATTATATATGTAAGTACCAAATGTAGCAGTCATTTGAATTAATGAACACCTTTTTGCTACAAAACTAAAGACAACCATGTTTTACCAACAGATAGGTGCAGAGTTTTACAGAATCACAAGAACTGAGCTAAAGAAAACTTTTTTTCTTTTCATCCTTGGATACACATTCAGCAAAGCTGATTAAGTTGTACAGAGCAAGAAAGGGAGAACTTGGCAAGGATATTCAAATCCTTTTGGACAGACTTGATGAACAGGAAATATTTTTGTATTCTCTAACCAAGAGCTAAGCCCCAGAAAGGCCTATCATCTTAAGAATTGGCTCCCTCACAGAAAAGGTTTCAGGTTGGGTGGAACACATTCTTAAACTCCTCGCCCGCAACACAACCAGCTACTTCCAGGACACCACTGACTTCTTAAAAAAACTGTCTGCTTTAGGCCCCTTACCTGAGGGAACCTTACTGGCCACAATGGATGTTGAAGCCCTGTACACAAACATCCCCCATGATGATGACATATTGGCATGTGAAACGTACCTCGGACAACATGATTTACCCACAAAGTCAGTAATAGAAATGATAAAATTCACTCTGACACATAATCTATTCTCTTTTGGACAGATTACATCTTGCCTGAGTTGCCTCGAAAGTTCAATATTGTAATCTTTTTAGTTAGCCAGTAAAAGGGGTCATTTTGCTTGGCTTTTCTCTACATTCATAATGGCTAACACGGTAGAAAACCCTAGTACTACTAACCAAGAGCTGAAACAGATTCATTGACTTTAAAAATATTCAGTATTGTAAGATGTAAATCTTATACATTGTTGTGCTATTGCTAACCCAGCAAAATTGTAAAAAAAAAAAAAATTGCTTTTATTTTGTTTTACCTTTTTTTGACTAACCAGACCACTGATGTGCTTGTACTTCGAAAACCTACAAACATTCCGAAGTTGAGCAGCAATAGTTTGATGTGTGTACAGAAAGTAGAGCAGCAGATGAGGATCTGAGTGAGTAAGAAGAGTGCAGGTCTGTAGGAGATCAGTGAGGGTGTGGAGGGCTTTAAATGTTCAGAGCAGTATTTGTATTGTATTCTGTAGTTAACTGGGAGCCAGTGAAGTTTAGAGATAATAGGTGTAATATGTTCAGTGGATTTAGAACAGGTTATTATCCTGGGAGCAGAATTTTGAAGAAGTTGTAAGCGATTGATACGTTTTTGTGGGATGCCAGATAGAAAAGCATTACAGTAATCTATACATGAGGTGACTCGGGCATTAACCAATACTTCAGTACTATGTTGCGTAAGAACAGGACGAAGTCTAGAAATGTTTCGGAGATGGAAGAAGGCAATCCGAGAAATGTTACTTATATGGGAGGAATAATTTAATAATAATAATAATTGTATGTAAACGATACTGTTTTAAACCTTATTGTTTTTTCATCAGAAAACTCCGTTTCCACGTCTACCTGTATTAGTTTAAATGGCACTTTTGCCACTCAATTGGGCGGACGCGCTGACGTAACGTGTCGACTGGGCAACACCGTGAACGCAGCGTCTACCTATATATCTATGGTAACAAGGCACGCGGATCCAAGTAGCGACAGCGACAACTGCCATGTCGTATTTTCGCGCATGCGTAATCTAAAACGGTTTGGCCTCGCAGTCGTTCAGGTTTAGGAGGCTTTTATTTTGATATGCTTCGTTGTGCTTAGCAGCGGAAGCACCTTCTGTTGCTAACTTCATACTCGTTACAGCTCAAGCAGTGCAGGTCTAGGTTGTGTGTGTTTTTTTTTTTACTGAGTCATTTTTGCTTTAGTTTATTTTGAGCCGCAGGTAAGTCGAATTTATCTTATTTCATATCTTTTTTTAAATTATTTGCTATAATTATTCTGTATACTTTAAAATATTTTACGGAAATGATGTGTTTTAATCACCTAGCAACATTCTTTCCTTGGTTTGTTAAGTAGATCGGGTTTTTATTTTTTTTATTATTCAAAGTTTATCGTTCATCGTCTGATATGTAACATGCAGTTACACGATAAGTTTTAATGCTTTCCCCTAGAAAATTGTAGCTTGTGAGGAAACGATTTGTATGTTTCTAAGTTTACCTTTTTGTTTTGGGGTTTAAAGAAGTAATGAATTAGGACCTTTAAGAATATAATTATCATTTTAGCAATAGACGCATTACAGAAAAAAATAACCCCCATATGGTTTAAGTTTAATTTATACACCGATTACAGAATTGCTGTTTATAAACTGTAGAATCCATTTTTTGCCAATATGATTGGTTAACACTTTTACATTATTACATCTTTTCATCAGTAATCTAATATAAAATACATTGCTAATAATGTTCATATCAATAAATCAATAAACACGAACTAGATTACAATATATCGCAGTACATTTCGAGTTCCTGCTTCCATGCAGTAGAATGAGCTTTCCCTAAGTACCCAGATTTCTTCCAGGCTACTGATTTTCAGGGGGCAACTGGAGAACTACCTTTGGCAGAGCACTGTTGGACTACTTCATTTTTATTCCTTATTTGCTCCATTCTCAATTTTATTTCCGATTTGTTAAGCTGTAAACGCGGTTTTCTTTATTTTAGTGCAGTCTAATTCCGTAACCCCATGTTAACTAAAGCTGTAAATATCTTTTGCATGTCCCTAAATTAATTTCTTTACAGCCTGTAGTACTGGGGTGTTGCGCCGTGTTAGCCGTTATGAATGTAGTGTGAAGTCAAGCAAAATGATACATTTTATTGGCTAACTAAAAAGATTCCAATATGCAAGCTTTTGAGGCTCTTCAGGCAAGATGCAATACAGAAACTGGAGTTCCCTGTGTTTATATACACACTAGGGCAAATAACATTGGAAAACCTTTTAAGTGAGACATTTAAATGTAAAAGATGAATAGACCTCATCAGGCTAAGATTCATTAGACCGTTTTTCTTCTCGGTTTTTTGTTTCTGCTCTCCCTCACAGTCCTGCTTCCCTTTTTCAAAATAGGGACATGACACAGCAGCAGCAATCCGCAGCTCTGTGTCAATTAGGGTTACGGGTGATCCTGCATCAGTCCACCAAATACAGGGCTGTCCACTCCCACTTCACGAATGGGAACTACTCTCACCACAACACCACACACTTCCCCAACACGAGGTTGCGAATATGGCAATTATTTGTTTAAAAGCTTGACATCAGCGGTGGACCTCTGTTTACCACATGCTAAAATGATACTAGTGTGTGTGTGACTGTATTCACCTTGTAATGAAGTGATGCCCCATCCAGGGATTCTGCCTCGTGTCCAATGCTTGCTGGAATGGATGTGTCCCTGTATTGATGGATTTAATCATTAAACCTCTATCCTTTTGAAAGATATTGTGGCAAGGTGTCCTTTTGAATTGCCCAGAACATCCATTAAATTTCCAACACCGCGAAGCCGAACATTGTTTTCTCACTGATCATATTGCACACTGCCAGCTAATGGAATCTTCCAGATTTACGTTAGGTACACATGGGAATATAAATAGTACACCATGCAAGATGCTGCTGCTACACAAGAGAAGTATAAACCAGGCCTAAAATATTTGCGGCATCCAAGGTATTTGCACCATTATCATGTACAATAGCAATTTTGCTGGGAGGAATTTTAAATCTGCATACAACCTTCTCCAACCAGTCAACTGTGTTGGATGCTGGTGATAAGGTAGACTGACTCATGTTCCAGTCTCCTCCAATAAAATGGCATGTTACACCAAAGTAGGCTTCAGTTGTCACACTTGTCCATACAGTGGGTACAGAAAGTATTCAGACCCCCTTCAAATTTTCACTTTTTGTTATATTGCAGCCATTTGCTAAAATCATTTAAATTTTTTTTCCTCATTAATGTACACACAGCACCCCATATTGACAAAGAGAATTTTTGAAATTGTTGCAGATTTATTAAAAAAGAAACTGAAATATCACATGGTCCTAAGTATTCAGACCCTTTGCTCAGTATTTAGTAGAAGCACCCTTTTGAGCTAATACAGCCACGAGTCTTTTTGGGAAAGATGCAACAAGTTTTTCACACCTGGATTTGGGGATCCTCTGCCATTCCTCCTTGCAGAACCTCTCTAGTTCTGTCAGGTTGGATGATAAACGTTGGTTGACAGCCATTTTAGGTCTCTCAGAGATGCTCAATTGGGTTTAAGTCAGGGCTCTGGCTGGGCCATTCAAGAACAGTCACAGAGTTGTTGTGAAGCCACTCCTTCGTTATTTTTAGCTGTGTGCTTAGGGTCATTGTCTTGTTGGAAGGTAAACCTTTTGCCCAATCTGAGGTCCTTAGCACTCTGGAGAAGGTTTTTGTCCAGGATATCCCTGTACTTGGCCGCATTCATCTTTCCCTTGATTGCAACCAGTTGTCCTGTCCCTGCAGCTGAAAAACACCCCCACAGCATGATGCTGCCACCGCCATGCTTCACTGTGGGACTGTATTGGACAAGTGATAAGCAGTTCCTGGTTGTCTCCACACATACCGCTTAGAATTAAGGCCAAAAAGTTCTATCTTGGTCTCATCGGACCAGAGAATCTTATTTCTCACCATCTCGGAGTCCTTCAGGTGTCTTTTAGCAAACTCCATGCGGGCTGTCATGGGTCTTGCACTGAGGAGAGGCTTCCGATTGGCCACTCTGCCATAAAGCCCTGACTGTTGAAGGGCTGCAGTGATGGTTGACTTTCTACAACTTTCTCCCATCTCCTGACTGCATCTCTGGAGCTAAGCTAAAGTGATCTTTGGGTTCTTCTTTACCTCTCTCACCAAGGCTCTTCTCCCCGTAGCTCAGCTCGGCCGGACGGCCTGCTCTAGGAAGGGTTCTGGTCGTCCCAAATGTCTTCCATTTAAGGATTATGGAGACCACTGTGCTCTTGGGAACCTTAAGTGCAGCAGAAATGTTTTTTGTAACCTTGGCCAGATCTGTGCCTTGCCACAATTCTATCTGAGCTCTTCAGGCAGTTCCTTTGACCTCATGATTCTCATTTGCTCTGACATGCATTGTGAGCTGTAAGGTCTTATATAGACAGGTGTGTGGCTTTCCTAATCAAGTCCAATTAGTATAATCAAACCAAGCTGGACTCAAATGAAGGTGATTTCAAGGATGATCAGAAGAAATGGAAAGCACCTGAGTTAAATATATGAGTGTCACAGCAAAGGGTCTGAATACTTAGGACCATGTGATATTTCAGTTTTTTCTTTTTTAATAAATCTGCAACAATTTCAAAAACTCTTGTCTGTCAATATGGGGTGCTGTGTGTACATTAATGAGGAAAAATTTAATTTAAATGATTTTAGCAAATGGCTGCAATATAACAGTGAAAAATTGAAGGGGGTCTGAATACTTTCCGTATATTGGTGGCAATTGCAATTTTGCTTTTGGCAGCTTTAATGCAAGTCTTCACTTGTTGAAATATCTCCTAATCTATACTCTCCATCAGTTTATTAAAATGTGTCCTTTAAAGCAGATTGAAACCTGGATTGAGCATGCAAATCATTGGAGAGCATGGAGAATCATTTAACTACATTTTTCGGAGTGATCTCATGTTAGTTACCAGAATATTTAGGACACAGGCTGTCAGGGCAGCTGATTGCTGTGCTGTGCATGTGACATTTTTACTCAAAATGTACTTGGACTTTTTGTTTTTGGTTTTTTTTTTTGTGCTGAAATTAGAATACAGTATACAAGTCTTTAAAATTGAATATTTTGACCTCTTTCTATGCAGTTGATAAGTATTGTAATTTTTCTTTTATATTTTAAAAATTAAATGTTACATTTAAATGCTAATGTTATAAATTGTTTCTTTAGTAGAGTTGTAAAATTACTTAGTCACTTTCTAAATCATGTTAATTTTCTTTTGGTATAGTGTCACAGTTCTGCGGTGTATGTGTTCAATTATTACTCCTGAAATTTTTTATAAATGTTTCCCTATTTCTAAGTAAGTTTGTTTCACAAAAGTGTACACCCGATTGTACTTGTTTCACCAAGGAGGTGGCTTGCATTTGTATCTAATTGAATGTCGATGAATTAAAAAACAAAAGACAAAACTCAGTCGCAGGAATATAAATGCTGAGAAACCCTGGAATAATTAAGGCTATGCAAGCCAAATGCATTAAGAATTAAATTCGTCCCAAGTAGACTGCAGAACTTCCTGTGTGTGTTTGACACGGGTATGCTGACAATGTACATGTGTAATGCTACTAAAAGTGCGGCAGTAACTTCCACCCCATGCTGTAGACTCCAGTACGTGAGCATCTCTCCACGATTAGTATCTAGATATGACGGTGTATGTGCCCAAAAAAAAGTCTGAATGCATTCTTGTGCCATTGCTCGCATTCTGAAGTGTCAACATGGCACAGCCAGATCGAAACAGTAGCGTGGAGATTTGTCTTTTAAATATCTTTGTACAGAGTTAATGGGTGTCAAGTAAAGAATAATTTATTACTGTTATTAGTATTTTTCTAAATCTATTTTTCCAAATCCCTTTGAAGAATTTATTGGTTATAGAACATTTTGTACGCAAGCCAAATCGATAAAAGAAACAACATTTTAACAAAGTTTACTGTCCACTGTTAATCATGGAGCAGTCGGTTAAAACTATAGTAACACGTAGTACACCTACAATTTTAAAATGCAGACTTCATGACATTGCTGTGTGTGAGGAAACTGTGGGCAGGTGGCTGCATGTGCATGTTTATTGATGGACAGGCATTTTGTATGGAGCATGTGTTTAAATCAAAATAGAAACTGCACGCAAACATGCATGAAAACTTGACAACTGTATCTTAGTGCGCTTCCATGGAATCAGAAAGGGCACTAAAAAGGCATTTCTAATGTTTTTCATGTCTTGCTTGCATTTTGATGATCTGTTGCATATTCATCCCTTCATTCATCATTTTGACACAAACGTAACCAGCCTGTCGTTGAAATTCACCATTTGTGATACATCGCTGCGATGTCAGCTGTGCCACACTGTTTGGAAATAGTGGAGGCAGTTCAGGTGTAAATCAGCCTCTAGCATAATACAGTTCACAAATCCCCAAGGTGGAATCTCCCTCCGTACTGACACTTAGTTAATAGCACATTCACCCAATAATAAAAATGGCCTTTTGCATCTGTTACAATATAATTAAAGTTTCAATGATTTCATTCACCACTGGCGAAATAAAGCAGAAATAATAATGTTTATATTGTCCACTTTGAAGCAACAAAATTATTAATTTTAATAGTACATGCAAAGGATGTGGTATAAAAAAAGTTAATGTTTTTGAGTGAGTAGGCACCACTAGTAGCTTTCGTTGTTTCTAGTTGGTAGAACAGCCAATTTCTATATTTTTAATAAACCTTGTTTTCTTTGCATATAACTTTTATATTTTGACATCTTGTAAAGCATTTTGAACAACATCATTTCTGTGAAAGTATGCTATAGAAATAAACATTTTTCTAGAGATTTATTTAATCCTATGTAATAATGTAGTAGCCCTGAGCTGTAATTTAAAGCTATTATAAATTTAAAATTATCGCATATAGTGAAAGAATGTGAGTGATTGTGTGATGCTTTTAAGTGCTTGTCTAAATGTTTGCAAAACACCGCAGCTCACATCTGGGCATTTATTTGTCTTGGCAGAGTTCTATATTACTCTTCTTTCCCCTTTTTTTTTAATGAGTAGCCTTTGTCAGAATGCTTCAATTCCCACTACTGTTTACAAGGTATTGTACTTTATAACTTATCTTCACCTTTCCTTCTACATCTGTAACTTTGGGTAATTATTTAGAGTAAAAGGACAAGCAGGAGTTAAATAATTACTTTATGAATAATTTCAATAATACATTATTTAATAACAAAATGTAAAGTACATTTGAGTTGGCAACCATACAACCTGATAAATGCTGATATGTAGTTTCATGCAGCACACAGACTTGCAGTTACTTTAAATGTCTCTAGTTAAGTCATCATTTTATGGCTTTCTTCAGGACAGGCAATATGGCTGCAGAGTTATGCTCCTTAGTGTGGTCTTCCTTTCAATTCATGGTGTTTCAGATGCTTCACCATCATGATGGTGAGAAAGAGTTGCCCCTTCATGATGATATTGTAAGAGAGATAGGGAGGGGTAAAGCAAGCAAATTTATAGACACTGCAGCCAATAGGGCTTTGTGGTACTTAATAGCTTCTGATTTAAAGCCAAATAGGTAAATTTAGACTAATGAAATTCTGGTGTAAAAAAACATTGGTTTCACATCTGCCCCCAAAATCATTTATTGACCTAATGCTTGCCAGCTAAGTAGTCTGCTTTCCTGTGGGGGTTGATTGAGAGAGTCCTGTAGAGAATCTCTTGTAAAACTGGTTTTAGGCACTTCCCCTGACCCTGTCATAAAATTATAAAGACTCCGTTCTGAAGGGGAGGTTCTTAAACATCAAACCATTGCTTTTTTATCAGTGATATAACATTAATATTAAATTGTTCAGGCGTCACGTTGGGTAGCACTGCTGCTTTGCAGTTGGGAGACCCAGGTTTGCTTCCCGGGTCCTCCCTGTGTGGAGTTTGCATGTTCTCCCCGTGTCTGCATGGTTTTCCACAGGGTACTACAAAGACATGCAGGCTAGGTGCATTGGCGATCCTTAATTGTCCTTAGTGTGAGTGTGTGCCCTGCACAGGGTTAGTTACCTGCTTTGCACCCTGTGTTGGCTGGGCTTGGCTCCAGCAGACCCCTCGTGACCCTGTAGTTAGGATATAGCGGGTTGGATAATGGATGGATTACATTGCTCTGTCTAAGTTACAAATAAAGACATACAAAATATTTATAACTTTCACACCATAACAACATTAACTTTCAATTTCATTATTAATATCAGTAACAGCCCTTGGGGCTGAAAGGTTGCCGTGGAGGAAGATGAGGAGCAAAGTTAAACACATAGCCAAATTCTTTTTAAAATGACTACAGTTTCACAAAATTATTTTTCTTTTATCTTTTCCTTCCTTTTAATTTACTACAGATGCGTACTTGAATCAGATTATTTCAAGACCTACCGAAAGCTCTACCTTTTTATATGAAATTCTGTGTTTTTTTTAGCAGAGAGCATCAGAGAACTTTGAGGTAGTTTTGTATTTTTTTTTTTTTAATTTATGATGCTTACCATGACTGTGAAGAAATAACTTTAAAAATACTGTACATTTCTTTTATATCTTGAAATAGGTTGTTTAGAAATTACTATGAGGTTGCAATTGCAGTTTTATTTCAGATTGGGATTTGACTGTGGAGTGATAATGTATACACACTAAAATTGAATCTATTATTTGTGTTTGATTCTATACCTGGGTTTCAGTCTAAACACTAATTTTTGTTTGCCTTTAGGTTTCTTTGCAACAATGGTCTGTCTTCATGTAAAACATGGTGATGAAAGCCAGTTTCTCTTCAATACCACTGTTGATATTTCGATTGATGTATTAGTCAAACATATTTCAACTGTTTATTCCCTGAGACTAAAAGTCCACAGAATATGTGCAGGTAACTGTTTATTCGTTTCATTATGTGTCCTTAAGAGAGCATCTCTGTCATTATAGCAATCGGATTCAACACTCTGGACTCTTATTAGAAATGAGATCAAAAAAGGACTAAATAGTTACCTCCACATTCCCTTTCCCAATTGCTCTAATTACAGAATACTGTTCAAATATGTACTGTCTTGGGATTTAAATTGTTTAGAAAATAAATTCATGTTTCACTTCATCTAAGGCTAACAGGTTTTTTTCAAAAGTTATAATTATCTTCCAAAAATACAGCTCATTACCTCAATTACCTCAAAATGTATAAACTTGAAGCTAAACCGTTTCTATGTTCGTATCCCAGCTATTTTTCTTTAAGGTAATATTTTACTAATTAAATTGACACATTTCTACCTATAGCTTCAGAATTTAACAAGTGTCTGGAATATTTAATTAGAGCATCACATTATAGAATATAATAGGCTACACCCTATTTATCAACTATGTAGTCATTGAGACATCGTTATATTTCACATTTAAGATAATCAAATTACTCCTGAACAAGTAGTGATGGGAAAAGAAATCGACATCTTACACTGTATCAAATTACTTAGAATTTAAAATATATTTTTCGTTTTTCAGATTTTCATTATTTTTTTATGCTTACGATATATAAACATTTTTATAAGCAATGTGGCAATAATATGAAATTAAGTTCAAAGCTATCTTATGTAACAATGTGTTACTACCTTAACTTAATACTACAAAATGTCAAAAAAAAAAGTTCAGAAGCAATGTCTCTTACCACCAGTCAGTGAAATTTGTGAGGACACAAGCATGAATTAAACAGAAAAAAGTGTTCTCTTATGGGTCTTAATGCTAGGATAGTACAGGGTGGCCCACGGAAAAGTGGCCCGCCTCCACCAAGACATGGTGAAGAGAAAAATGATCAAATTTGGTACTCTCATTTACAGAAGATGTTGAAAGTGATCATATTGTGCGTCAATACATCTCTGTGCCCATTTCAACATGTTCATGTACACTCTTTGAAAATGTGATACAGAGAATCAATCCCATGACATTGCAATGTTCAAATTCAGTTCATTTACAGTTCGTGGATTTGTTTCATACCCGCTGCCCTTTAAATGACCCCACAAGTAATATTCGCACGTTGTTAAGTCTGGCGATCATGGTGGCCATAAACCATTGCAAAAGGTGATTATTTGGGATAAAAATGTGTAAATAAATGCAACAATTCTTCAAGACTAAGTATTCATCTGTTTAATGGATTAAAATCTACTGGCTTTGTTTCAGTGTAAATTAAATGTATTAATGTGGAATCAAAAAGATTAATATCAATATTGTTAGGAAGAACTCCATTAAAGCATCAATTCTGATTGCGATTATTTTTTAAGGTATTGTAAAAAAAAAAAAGTGTTTTATTCGGTACTTATATTGTTTTACTACAACATCATTGACTGTGCAAATACAACTCTTGATAAAATATTCTTGCACATTGAAACAGTTAATTCATTTCGACAGCTAAAATATTGCTGAAATGCATGCATATGTCTATTTTAAAGACATTTGTAACTGTTTTTTTTTTGTCTATAAAAGTATCCAGTTTTGTTACAGAAATTTTTCAGTGTTCAGTTCGTAATATAAATAAACTTCTCAAAAAATTAAACACTTAGAAAACACATCAGATGTCAGTGGGGAAACAAAAATCATACTGTACATCTATACTCGTATGGACTGGGTAATGTGTTAGAAATGAAAGGATGCCACATTGTAGGTTAATAATTTTTATTCCCATCAAACAGACACCCTGAAAATAAAAGTGAAAAGTGATGTGGCCAGCTAGTCCATTTTGCCGAAGTTTCATTGCAGCAACTCAGAATTGCACTCGGTAGTTTGTGGCCCCCACATGCTTGTATGAGTGCTCCTAATGAGATGATAGATGGTATACTGGGGGTCTCCTCCCAGATCTGGACCAGGGCATCACTGAGCTCCTGGACAATCTGAGGTGCAACCTGTTGGCATGTTCTGTCAAATTCTATCGGATTTAGGTCAGGCGAGATTGGGGGCCAGTCAATGGTATCAATTCTGGTATCATCCTCCAGGAACTGCCTGCATACTCTTGCTACATGATGCTGGGCATTGTGGTGCACCAGCATAGGGTCTGACAGTGGGTCCAAGGATTTAGTCCTGATACCTAATGACAAGCATGGTGCTGTTGTCTAGCCTGTAGAGGTTTGTGCGTCCCTCCATGGATATGCCTCCCCAGATCATCACTGATCCATTACCAAACCGGTTATGCTGAACAATGTTAAAGACAGTATAACGTTCTCCATGGCTTCTCCAGACCCTTTCACCTCTGTCACATGTGCTCAGTTTGAACGTATTATCTGTGAAAAGCTCAGGGCGCCAGTGGTGGACCTGCCAATTCTGGAATTCTATGGCAAATGCCAAACGAGCTTCACGGTGCTGGGCAGTGAGCACAGGGCCCACTAGAGGATATCGGACTCTCGGACCACCCTCTTGAAGTCTGTTTCTGATTGTTTGGTCAGAGACATTCACACTAGTGGCCTGCTGAATGTAATTTTTTAGGGATCTGGCAGTACTTGTCCTGTTCCTCCTTGCCGAAAAAATTGAATCCTCTCCATACTCTTGAGACTGTGCTAGGAGACGCCACAAACATTCTGGCAATGGAACATATTTATGTGTCATCCTGGAGAAGTTGGTCTACCTGTGCAACTTCTGGAGGGGTCCAGGTATCGCCTCATGGTGCCAATAGTAATAAAGTAATAAAAATAATTATTCGCCTGCCTGCCTGTCTGTCAATCTACATCTGCATCGACACTGACCATGGCCAAATGCAAAACTAGTGAAAAAACAGAAAAGATGAGGAAGGAAAAATGTTAATGGCCTCCACCTGTTGAACCATTTCTGTTTTGGTGGTTGTCTCATTATTGCCCCTTTAGTGCGCCTGTTAATTTCATTAACACCAAAGCAACTGAAACTGATTAGCAACCCCCTCTGCTACTAAACTGACCACATCAATATCCCAGAAGTTAAATTGACTTGATGCTATACTCCGATTTAAAAGTGTCTCTTTAATTTTTTTGAGCAGTACTGTATATATATATATATATATATATATATATATATATATATATATATATATATTTTTATATATAAGCATAGGTAACCTTATGGCTTCGTGGTGGTATTATAGGCCAAGATTACTGTGTTTGAGTCCTGGTTGGGACAGATTGGGTTAATTACAAATTTTAATCTGACCCGGTGTGCATGAGAAATTTTGGGAACTGGACTAGGTATAGCCTGTTGGTTTCAGGTCAACCTAATGTACTGCAAAAAAGTGGTATTTGTAGGTTTCATTGCTATAAACAGCAATGTGTTGAGCAGTTGTATTTGCAAAGTATTTTTATAGTACTAGGGTGTTGTACCGTGTTAGCCATTATGAATGTAGAGAAAAGCCAAGCAAAATGACACCTTTTATTAACTAAAAGATTACAATATGTAAGCTTTCGAGGCAACTTGCATATTGTAATCTTTTTAGTTAGCCAATAAAAGGTGTCATTTTGCTTGGCTTTTCTCTACAAAGTATTTTTTATAAAAGGACAATTGTTTCACTAGGTTTTGAAGAACAGAGTTTGGTAGTTGGGATAGTTGGTTAATGCTCTGATACTGTTAAGAATGACTTTTTTAATTGAATATTTATACTGACATTTACAAACGCTGCATGAAAAATGAATTTTTTTTCCAACCAATTAAGAACTTATTTTACATACATTTCATACAGTTCAACCGTGCACTGTTAAAGTCTTAAATTTGACATGTTGAACTGAAATGTGTTTTTAATTATTTCTTGTTGTGCACTGTTAAATAAAATAGAAATGGAAGAGCTTGCAGAACATGGAATAGCTCTCCCTCCGAATATGCAAGGACTAACAGAAGAACAGATTACTGAGTTAAAACTGAAAGATGACTGGGCAGAAAAATGCATTCCAAGTGGTGGAGCAGTCTATATAAAGGATGGTATTGGTAGGCGTAATGGTCAAGGTAAGCACCTGTTTAATTGAACTTTGAATGAAAGTTGATATATAATATATATAGTATATATAATACATACACACTAGCAAAATACCCGCGCTTCGCAGTGGAGAAGTAGTGTGTTAAAGAAGTAATGAAAAAGAAAAGGAAACATTTTGAAAATAACAACATGATTGTTAATGTAATTGTTTTGTCATTGATACGAGTGTTGCTGGCATATATCTCTGTCTCTGTACAGACCAAAACTTAGGACACACCTCCTCATTCAATGTGTTTTCTTTATTTTCATGATATTTACAGCATTCCATTACTCTCCTTCTTGGTCAAATAGCCCTTACACAGCCTGGAGGTGTGTTTGGGGTGATTGTCCTGTTGAAAAATAAATGATCGTCCAACTAACCTGACATCTGCACAACACAACTGCTGGTCCCAACCCCATTGATAAAGCAAGAAATTCCACTAAATAACCCTGATAAGGCACACCTGTGAAGTGAAAACCATTTCCGGTGACTAACTGTTGAAGCTCATCAAGAGAATGCCAAGAGTATGCAAAGCAGTAATCGGAGCAAAGGGTGGCTATTTTGAAGAAACTAGAATATAAAACATGTTTTCAGTTGTTTCACCTTTTTTTGTTAAGTACATAACTCCACATGTGTTCATTCATAGTTTTGATGCCTTCAGTGAGAATCTACCAATGTAAATGGTCATGAAAATAAAGAAAACACATTGAATGAGGAGGTGTGTCCAAACTTTTGGCCTGTACTGTACATGTGTACATATATACACACACACTATGGGGTGCCAAACAGGCAAATACATTGATTTTGTGAATATATAAAGTCAAAACTTTTATATATAAAGTCATTCCCGAATATATAGTTTTGACTTTATATAGTTAAATTTAGTCATCATTGCATAACCTTTTCTTTACTATAGAGATTTAAAGACTAAATTCAACTTCCATTCCTAACAAAGATGATTTCTGGCGACTAAATAGAACCCACTTATATCCAAATTCGAGCTATTGAGCTGTTGCCTGCCTGCCTGAATAAGTCACCCTCGCTTCGCTGTTACTTTTTTACCGTTCATTTAATCATGGCTAGTGGCGGAAAAATTATAAAATGGAAGGAGGATTACACTGAGTATGGCTTTACCAAAACAATTATTGATTGCGAATCGATTATTCTTAAAGCTTCAATTGGTGATCTGTTTTTCTGT
>NC_053155.1:163724236-163750141 GCF_016835505.1 Polypterus senegalus
CCATTGAAAATAAAGTAGAAATAATAAAAGGTCCGAGGGAAGTGAAGTGCCATCATTTATTGGCATAGCACTTGGTTACAGTCGGTCAACTATAGCATTGATTAAAGTAATGTACCTGTTCTGACTTACATACAAGTTCAAATTAAGTACAAACCTACAGTCCCTCTCTCGTACGTAACCCTGGGACATGTATAGAAAGACGCTATGTAGTGCCTGATGCAGAGGCAAGTGTAAAAAACCACACAAGCTTTATTAGTTCTTCAGCCAAGCGGCACGTCTTCCCCACAGTCCCAAAAGCACTTCAACAGCACAAAGCAACAACTCTCCACCTTCTACCACCACTCCTCGGGCAATCTCGTCCTCTTCCTCCCGATTCTGTCCCTTGAGTGGTGGAGGCTGGCCCGTTTTATAGCCCACCCGGAAGTGTTCCAGGTGTTCGACCACCTGGCCCCAATTGCACCTCCGGGTGGGGCTGATGACCCATCGAGCTGGGTTCTCGAGACTCGACAGCACCCCCAAGCAGCCATCCCAGCTCCCAACCAGGCTGTGAAAGACTCCACCTTCCATGCAGCCAGGTGGGAGGCTGGTGAATCCTCGTCGGCACGGGAAGCTGCCACCAAGCGTCCCGGGGGAGGTATTCAGCTGTCCAAAGTTGCTCCCGCGGAACATGCATAGCAGGGGCTTCCCGGTCGGGCATGGAACCCAGCTGTCCATCACAAAAATCTCTCCCTCCCTCTCTCTCTCTCTCTCTCATCCGAGGCCAGGTCATGGGGGCAGGATATTGAGCAGCGAGTCCCAGACTTCCCTCTCCCCGGCCACTTCTTCTAGCCCTTCCAGGAGAATCCCAAGGTGTTCCCAGGCCAGCCAGGAGACGTAGTCCCTTCAGCGTGTCCTTGGTCTTTCCCTGGGCCTCCTTTCGGACATGCCTGGAACACCTCACAAGGGAGGCATCCAGGAGGCATCCTGATCAGATTCCCGAGCCTCCTCATCTGACTTCTCTCGATGCGGAGGAGCAGCATCTCTACTCTGAACACCTCTCAGATGACTGAGTTTCTCACCCTATCTTTAAGGGAAAGCCCAGACAACCTGTGGAGGAAACTCATTTCAGCCGCTTGTATTTGCAATCTTGTTCTTTCGGTCACTACCCATAGCTCATGACCATAGGTGAGGGTAGGAATGTAGATCGACTTGTGAATTGAGAGCTTTGCTTTATGGCACTGCTCCTTTTTCACCATGACAGACCGATGCAGAGCCCGTATCACTGCGGATGCCGCACAGATCCACCTGTCGATCTCGCGCTCTATTCTTCCCTCACTCGTGAACAAGACCCCGAGATACTTGAACTCCTCCACTTGGGGCAGGATCTCTCCCCCAACCCTGAGAGGGCACTTCACCCTTTTCTGGCTGAGGACCATAGTCTCCGATTTGGAGGTGCAGATTCCGATCCCAGCCGCTTCACACTCGGCTGCGAACCGATTCAGCATAAGCTGAAGATCACGGCCTGATGAAGCAAACAGGACAACATCATCTGCAAAAAGCAGTGACCCAATCCTGAGTCCACCACACCAGACCACCTCAACACCCTGGTTGTGCCTAGAAATTCTGTCTATAAAAGTTATGAACAGAATCGGTGACAAAGGGCAGCCCTGGCTGAGTCCAACTCTCACTGGAAATGGGCTCGACTTACTGCTGGCAATGCGGACCAAGCTCTGACACCGGTTGTACAGGGGTCCTGTACCCCATACTCCTGGAGCACGCCCCACAGGATTCCCTGAGGGACATAGTCGAACACCTTTTCGAAGTCCCCAAAACACATGTAGACTGGTTGGGCAAACTCCCATGCACCCTCCAGGATTCTGCTAAGGGTGTAGAGCTGGTCCACTGTCTCGCGGCCAGGACGAAAACCACACTGTTCCTCCTGAATCTGAGGTTCGACTATCCGACGGACCCTCCTCTCCAGAACCCCCGAATAGACTTTTCCAGGGAGGCTGAGGAGTGTGATCCCTCTATAGTTGGAACACACCCTCCAGTCCCCCTTTTTAAAGAGGGGAACCACCACCTTGGTCTGCCAATCCAGAGGCACTGTCCCCGATGTCCATGCGATGTTGAAGAGACTTGTCAACCAACACAGTCCTACAACTTCCACTGCCTTGAGGAACTCCTGACGTATCTTATCCACCCCCGGGGCCCTGCCACCAAGGAGTTTTTTGACCACCTCAGTGACCTGAGCCCCAGAGATAGTGGAGCCCACCTAAAAGTCCCCAGGCTCTGCTTCCTCATTGGAAGGCATGTTAGTGGGATTGAGGAAGTCTTCGAAGTACTCCCCACGCCAAACCCCCACCGACCCACAATTTCCCGAGTCGAGGTCAGCTGCGCACCATCCCCACCATTTACAGTGTTGACACTGCACTGCTTTCCCCCTCCTGAGATGCTAGACAGTGGACCAGAATCTCCTCGAAGCCATCTGAAAGTCATTCTTCATGGCCTGCCCAAACTCTTCCCATGCCCGAGTTTTTGCCTCAGCAATTACCGAAGCCGCATTCCGATTGGCCTATCGGTACCTATTAGCTGCCTCCAGAATTCCACAGGACAAAAGGGTCCGGTTGGACTCCTCCTTCAGCTTGACGGCATTCCTCACCACCGGTGTTCTCCAACGGGTTCAGGAATTGCCACCATGACAGGCACCGACCACCTTACAGCCACAGCTCTGGTCAGCCGCCTCAACAATAGAGGCACGGAACATGGCCCATTCGGACTTCATGTCCCCCACCTCCCTTGGGACGTTGTTGAAGTTCTGCCGGAGGTGGGAGTCGAAGCTGCTTCTTACAGGGGACTCTGCCAAACGTTCCCAGCAGATCCTCACAACATGTTTGAGCCTACCAGGCCTAACCAACATCATCTCCCACCATCGAAGCCAACTCTCCACCAGGTGGTGATCATTTGACAGCTCTGCCCCTCTCTTTACCCGAGTGTCCAAGCATGTGGCCGCAAGGCCGACGACATAACCACAAAGTCGATCATCGAACTGAGGCCTAGGGTGTCCTGGTGCTAAGTACACATATGAACACCCCTATGCTTGAACATGGTGTTCGTTATGAACAATCCGTGACGAGCACAGAAGTCCAATAACAAAACACCGCTCGGGTTCAGATCGGTTTGTTCATCCCAATCACACCCTTCCAGGTCTCACTGTCTTTGCCCACGTGAGCATTGAAGTTTCCCAGCAGTACGAGGGAGTCCCCAGAAGGTATGCCCTTTAGCATCCCCTCCAATGACTCAATAAAGGGTCAGTACTGAAAACTGCTGTTCACCGCATACGCACAAACAGTCAGGACTCACCCCCCCTCCCCCTCACCCAAAGGCGGAGGGAGGCTACCCTCTCGTCCACTGGGGTAAACCCCAATGTACAGGCTCCAATTTGGGGGGAAATAAGTATGCCCACACCCACTCGGCACCTCTCATCGGTGGCAACTCCAGAGTGGTAGAGAGTCCAGCCCAAGCTCGAAGAGATTGGTTCCAGAGTCCAAGCTGTGCGTTGAGGTGAACCCAACTATATCTAGCCGGAACCTCTCAACCTTGCGCACTAGCTCAGGCTCCTTCCCCTTCATAGAGGTGACATTCCGTGTCCCAAGAGCCAGCTTCTGTAACCGAGGATCGGACCGCCAAGGTCCCCGCCTTCGGCTACCACCCAACTCGCACTGCACCCGACGACCTTGGCCCCTCCCATAGGTGGTGAGCCCATGAGAAGGGGGACCCACTTTGCCTCTTTGGGCTATGAACGGCCAGGCCCATGGGTGCAGCCCCGGCCACCAGGCACTCGCTATTGAGCCCAACCTCCAGGCCTCTGCAGAGGGGGGCACCGGTGACCTGCATCCGGGCAAGGAAAAATGCCATCCAAATAAGTAATCCCAGTAATCCCTCCTCGATAGGTGAAAATCCGCGAAGTAGAAACCATATGTTTGTATGGTTATTTTTATATATTTTAAGCCCTTATAAACTCTCCCACATTGTTAACATTATTAGAGCCCTCTATACATGAAATAACACCCTTTAGTCAAAAGTTTAAACTGTGCTCCATAACAAGACAGAGATGACAGTTCTTTCTCACAATTAAAAGAATGCAAACATATCTTCTCTTCAAACGAGCGCCGTCAGGAGCAGAGAATGTCAGAGAGAGCGAGCATGACAGAAAAACAAATAATCAAAAAATCAATACGTGCTGTTGGGCTTTTAAGTATGAGCACTGCGATAAAGCAGCCGCAAAGAAGGGAGCAATGTGAAGGTAATCTTTCAGCTTTTTTTTTTTTTTTTTTTAGAGTAGCCTCCGTATCTTCTAAACAAACATCCTCTGTACAAACAGCCCCTCTGCTCACAACCCTTCCGTCAGGAGCAGAGAATGTCGGAGAAAGAGAGCGCGCGAGATTAAAGCAAACAATCAAAAAATCAATAGGTGCTTTTGGGCCACCGCAATAAAGCGGCATTTCTTAGAGGAGCGTCCATATCCTCTAGGCAAACGGCCTCTGTGCAAACAGCCCCTCTGCTCACACCCCCTCCGTCAGGCGCAGAGAATGTCAGAGAAAGACCGAGAAAAGCAAACAATCCGCTCGGGAAGCACATTGTATATCATTGAGGAGTTTTAGTTAATATGTAATACATGCTCTGATTGGGTAGCTTTTAAGCCATCCGCCAATAGCGTCCCTTGTATGAAATCAACTGGGCAAACAAACTGAGGAAGCATGTACTTTAAATTAAAAGATCCACTGTCCGCAGAAATCCACGAACCAGCGAAAAATCCGTGATATATATTTAGATATGCTTACATTTAAAATCCGCGATGAAGTGAAAATATATATATTTTATTTATTTATTTTTCAACTATTTAAATTTACACGTTCCAGTAACAAGATTAGCAACTGTGATTATCATACTTGATATACCCCAAAATAGAAGATGTGTAATGCGAAATTGACTTTGATAGCATGTGTTTAATGTACAGTGCATTGCAGGAATAATTTGCATGTCTTCAAAGTTGTTTAAAGCTGTTCCTTTTCATAGTGTTTTGGTATTGAATTATTATTTTTTTTTTTTTAAGTTTGATTAATTTAATTGCAATCATTCCATACAAATCAATCAATTTTTACAAAAAGTAAAATTGAGTTAAGACCAGGTCAACCCCAACCCCTGAGAGAGAGAGACCAAGGCAAACGGCGTAAAATTTAAGGCTTATAAACATACCTAAATTTTAATGTTTGATAAGCCAATAGAGATGAATGCAGAAGACAAAGTAATACGGAAATAATTGCTTCTTCTTTGCTTTTAGAGCTTATTTTAAAATATTACTGATTAGATCCTGCCATGTTTTGAAAAAAGTCTGTACAGATCCTCAGAGTATTTTGATTTTTTCCAATTTCAAATAGTATAACACATTGGTTTCCCACTGATTTTAAAAGAGGAGAGTTTGGTTTCTTCCAGTTTAGCAGAATAAGTCTGCGTGCAAAAAGTGTAGTGAATGCAATCACATTTTGTTTGTCTTTCACCACTTTAAACCCATCTGGAAGAACCCCAAAACACAGCTGTTAATGGTTTAGGAGGGATTGTGAGACCAAGGCTGTCTGAGAGGTAATTAAAAAATTTTTGTCCAGAATAATGTTAATTTGGTGCAGGCCCAGAACATGAGACCCAGTGAGGCTGGGGCTTGGTTGCAACGTTCGCAGGTTGGATCATGCCCTGGAAACCTTTTGGAGAGTTTTAGATGAGACAGATGTGCTCGATATATAATTTTCACTTGTATAATTGTATGCTTTGCGCATATGGAGCTCAAGTGAATTCTCTGCATTGCTACTTTCCACTCCTTTTCTGATATATTAATTGAGAGATCTTTTTCCCAGTGTCCTCTTGGATCTTGAAAGGGAGGGACTATAAAATGATTTTATATATTGCAAAGATGGTGTCTGAGTCCTTGAGATTGAGCAATATATTTTCCAGCATGGATGAGGGTGCAAGATGAGGAAAATCAGGAAGGTTCTGTTTAACAAAGTTCCTAATTTGAAGATAGTGAAAGAAATGTGTAGCTGGAATGTTAAATTTGGAATGTAATTGTTCATAGGATGCAAGGACGTTGTCTATATAAAGATCTCTAAGCTAGTTCATACCAAATTTTTTCCAGATATTAAAAACTGCATATGTTCGTGAGGGTCGAAAGAGGTGGTTCTCTTGCAGAGGTGCCACAGATAAAAGCTTCTCCGTCTTAAAATGCATTCTACATTGGTTCCATATTCTAAGTGAGTGAAGCACAATTGGGTTATTAGTATATTGCCGATTAACTTACGTTTTATTGGGGCATAGAGCAGGGAATATAAAGAGGTACTGCAGGATTTTACTTCTATTGCGGACCAAGCCTGTGTATGTTCATCTATTTGTGTCCAGGTTTTTATCGCTTGTATATTTGCTGCCTAGTAATAAAACGAAGTTGGGTAGAGCCGTCCCGCCTTCTGCCTTTTGTTTTTTGTAGGGTCGCTGTTTGGATGCGTGGATGTTTTGAGTTCCAAATAAATGAGGTTATTGTAGAATCTAATTGCTTAAAAATTATTTATTTATGTATATTGGAATGTTTTGAAATAAAAAAGGACCTTAGGAAGAATATTCATCTTAACAGTGTTAATTCTTCCAGCTAGAGTGAGATGACGGGTTAACCATCTATGCAAGTCTTGCTTCATTTTTTCCATGCAGATAGCAAAATTTTGTGGATAAAGAACTTTATGTTTACTTGTGATGTTTACGCCTAGGTATTTAAACTGTTCTGAAATGATAAAAGGTAGGGTGTCTAATTATTATATGCTTGAGAATTCACTGGAAAGAGTACACTTTTATTCAGATTAATTCAGAGAACAGAGATCTTTTGAAATTCTGTGAGTGCTGTTAAGACTGCAGGCACAGAATTTTGTGGGTCTGATGTATACAGTACCATATCATCTGCATATAGTGAAATTTTCTGTTCCAGTCCTTCTCTGATAATCCCCTTTATCTGATTAGTATTTCGACAATGTATTGCCAGTGGTTCAATGGTGATTGCAAACAGTAGCAGTGACAAGGGGCATCCTTGTCTAGTACCATGTTCTAGTTTAAAGTAGTCTGAACAAATGTTGGTGATACAAACTGACGCGTCTGGATTGGTATACATAAATTTCATCCATGCACAAATGTTCAGGCCAAACCCAAATTTCTCCATGTAGTAAAAAGGTATTTCCATTAAATCATGTCAAATACTTTTTCTGCATCCAATGACAATAATATTTTTGGGGTGTTTTAATGTAATTTACTCACCAACTAAATCAAACAGGCGTTGATGATTTGAAGATAAGTGTCGGCCCCTGATAAATCCAGTTTGATCTTGTGATATTGCCGAGGGGAGCACTTTCTCCATCCTTCTAGCTATGATTTTATAGAGTATTTTAACGTCATTATTCAGAAGTAAAATTGGTCTGTATGATGCACATTGTAATAAGTCCTTATTTTGTTTTGGGAAAAATGGTGATTAGTGCTTGGCAAGAAGTTTGAGGAAGAGTTTTTGTCTCTGGCTTCTGTAAATGTTGCTAATAGGAGGGGAGCTAGCTGAGTGGAGAATTATTTATAAAATTCTGCAGTGTAGCCATCCGCGCCTGCTGCTTTCCCACCTTGAAGTGACTTTATAGCATCTAGTAATTCTGATAACGCCATAGGTTTTTCTAGTTCCTCTGCACTAAAACTGTCTATTTGTGGTATCTGTAAGGTATCCAGAAATGCATTAGATTGTGTATTGTCTTCTTTAAACTTGGTAGTATACAGGAATTTATTATAGAAGTCTCTGAAAGTGTGCATTATGTTTTTGTGGTCGATGATTTTATCTCCGTTCGTGTTGGTGATTACTGGGATTGCGTTGTGCACTTCTTGCTTGTGAATTTGTTGAGCTAAAAGCTTATTCGCTTTCTCTCCATGTTCATAGTAATGATGTCTGGATTTATAAATTAGTTGTTCAGTTTAGTTGTCAAGAGGTTTAGTTCTGAATGCAGAGCCTGCCTTTTCCTATGTAGAGCCTCGCTTGGTAGTCTGGCATATTCTTCATCTATTCTAGTAACTTCGCTTTTTATGTCTGCTACTTCCTTGGTTTCTAATTTATTTCTGTGGGAAAGATATGAGATAATCTGTCCTCTTAAGAAGGGAGTTTCCCAGAGTATTCCATCAGAAATCTGAGGATGTATTTGTCTCTAGGAAGAAACTGATTTGTTTGGATATAATTTCTGTACAATTCTCGTCTGCTATTTGAAGCGGGTTGAGACACCATTTGCGAGGTGAGTGTGTGGGGCATAGTAACTTTAGCTCCAAAATCAGAGGTGCATGGTCAGAAATAACAATAGCATCGTACTTGCAAGATTTAATCATAGGCAAAAAGTTATCTATAAAAAAAAAAAAATCAATCCTTGAGTAGCAATGATGCACTGGTGAGTAGAAAGAATATGTTCTTGAGTTTGGGTTTAAAATCCCCCAGGTGTCTGATAAGTTGTGATTAGTTATAAACTTTGTAATTATCTTTACGGTGTTAGATGCCGTTCCCCCTGTGGTAGAAGTCCTATCTAAGAGTGGATTTAAAACACAATTAAAGTCCCCAGCTATTATAATTTTATGAGTGTTCAGACTGGGAATGGATGCAAATTTTGTATAAATTCCTTATCAACATTAGGTGTATAAACATTTATCAAAATCATTTTACAGTTAGATAAGTTACCCATGACCATCACATATCTCCCTTCAGGATCCAATACTACATCTGATGCTTTAATGGGACTGTTCTATGTATGAGAATTCCCACACCTCTAGTTTTCTTTGTAAAACTAGAATGTAACATTTGACCAGTCCAGTCTTTTTGCAGCCGGAACTGATCCTTGCTTAGTAAGTGGGTCTCCTGTAAAAATACTGTTTTAGCGTTTAGACCTGTTAGGTGAGAGAGTACTTTCTTTCTCTTTAATTCGTGATTCAGGCCTTTAACATTCCAGCTCACAAAGTTAACTGTCCCATCATGGAGACACTGATTCTGAGTTTTTGATGTCATTTTATAGTCTTAACTGGAAGTGAGACAGCTTTAACCTTAATTTCCCATTTCCCCAAGAGTTATTGCCATACAGCCTATTAATATGTTGGTAGTTATAATTATAAAGATTAAAAGGATATATTAGGTATAGATCTAGCCTGCTCTCTTTCTCTTTTGCCTCCCCACGTGAGGCAAGAACCCACTTCACACAGTCCTGGTCCTCTGACATACCCAGAGACAGAGCACGTCCAAAGCAAAACAAGCCCCCACACAGCAGCGTTTTAGGGTTAAAAAATAGAGATACAGTATCTATTACCAATAAAGTCTAAATACTATATGCATAAAATTTAATCATTAACAAACTGTGCACTTAGAATATATATAATCTTTAGCAATCTTAGAGTATTAAGATAATACACCCGGCTAATAATAAACCCGGGAATGGTATTAGAAAGTGGTCCAGAATAAGCATAAGTCTTAGTGCAATAATAGCAATAACAATAAACCAAGGGTATGATGTTGAACAGTCTCGTTTAGGGTAGAGAGAAACTAATTAGATAATTAAAGAAAAAAAGAAAAAGTAATTAAGCACAATAAAACATAAACAGATAGTGCCTGAGTAATAATGAGCGATAATGAGAATATATAATGATAAAACCTGTATTTTTATACAAATAGATCAGACAGTAGATTATTTATCCTTGCCATATTAACGGCCATGACTCACTATTATGTATCAAAATAGTCCCGGGATCAGCTTTCTTAATTCCTTTTCTGCTTCTTCCTTGCTAACGAAGACATAGAATTGACCCTGCAATTCCACTTTCAGTTTGGCAGGATACAAGAGGCTGTATTTGATATTGGCTTTCCGTAACCACTGTTTAATGTTGTAGAAGGCTGCGCATTTAGTAGCTGTTGCTGGAGAGAAATCAGGGAAAATACGAATGTGGTTATTTTCATATGTAATCTCATGCTTGTGTCTGATGATTGCCATCACTCGTAGCTTAAATGATAATCTTTCAAAGCGAATAATAAAAGATCTAGGTCTAATGGTATTTGATGCGTGTACGTGATAAGCCGCTGCTGTCTTGGAATCTGCTTTAAAGTCCTCTCTGAATGTTCATCTGCGAATTTCACAGGGTTTGGACTTTCTCGATTCTGACATTATTCCTTCTGTTTCCATCTTCCAAAACATCCAGTCTGTCTCAGAGTTTTTTGCATTTGGAGCTGACATTTGCTGCTTTTTCTTCAGCGCTGGCAGCTACATTTTCAGCTGTTTCAATCCGTCATGAATATCTCCTTGACATCCTCCAGTTGATCAGCAAGCGTGCTCAGTTTAACCATGGTTTTCTGAATGTGCTCTTCAATTTTACCCAGCATGTCTTTAAAGACTTTATCTTGCTGTCACAGCTCGTGTTGCAGCTTCTCATTTGCCTTTGGCCTTGCCTTCTCATTTACCTTCTCGCTTTTCTTTATCTCTTGCATGAGCTCAGCGAACATCACCTTCAGTTCAGACAGATCAATTTTGCTTTCTTGCACCGTAGGTAAAGTGCCCGTCTCTATTGTAGCCAGTGTCCCCGATGTTCCCGGCTCGCGTGGTATAATTGAAACCGCGGATTGCAAGGCCTTTTCCAGTTTCAGGTGATCTTTTCCAATTGGCGAGTTATCGAGACCTGCTTCACTCAAGCTTGTACATTCGTTCTCCATTTCCCTCTCAGCTGGCGACGATGTAGCGGACCATGGTTCCGAGGAGTCTGGGCTTTCGCCCATCTGATCCAGGTCAGTCTCTGAAAGGCCGTATCTTGAACTACGGCTTGCTGATCTTAGCTTGGGTGCAGCTTTAGTTTTCGGTTCTTTCGGTCCCCCTTTCTTGATGGCCATGTTTAATATATGCTTACATATACTGTAGCAGTGCCCCTCGGGTTGGATAAATACAGGATATCTCAAGATAATAAGCAGTTAATATGAAAAATAACGCTGCTGCTAGCGGAGCTCCACTTCAGACGTCCATCTCTCGCAACGGACGTTTTTGTTTTTTTTTTTTTAATGTGTTTTTCGGATGGAGATTTTAATTTAATGGATAACATGCTGACCAGAATGCTGTTGTTTGTTTTCATTCAATTTTTTTTTCCCCATTTACAGCACCTAATGAGAAAATGAAAGAGGTTTTAAGAAAGACAGTGGAAGAAACAAAATCTTTAATTTCCAAAGTAAGTATTTTTAAAAATTAAGTTTTTAAAGTCTATTTTAATGTAATACTTACATTAAATGTTACATAATCTCTTTTCACATTAAAATGGCTAGTTATTAAAATACTGTCCCTTAATCTTTAATACCTTCAGCCACTTCTGGCAAACAGATACTCTAATGCATTTTTCTTATATACAGAATGTGTTTTAATAATGTTCATAAATTAGATGAAGTATACATGTAGATTAATGCAAATCAATGTAATTGGCAAGATTCCAGATGAGTCTTCTGCTAACTATACTTGTCACTGAATAATCACCCATTTCACCAAGTCAAATTAACTAGTTCTAGCATTGGAAATTCTTTGAGCTACTGGTTGATATCATATGTTTTTGGTTTTAAAATAATTTATGAACTTGACTAAATTTAAGTAGACTTCTTTAGGATGGCTTTAACCAGCCATAAACCAATCACCAGGACCAGATTATATTTACCCTCAAGTTGTTAAGAAGGCTAACGAGTACACATATAAACCCTTGACACACATTTTTAGGAAGTCCTGGAGAGATTTCAAAGGACTGTAAAATGGCAAATATCTCATTTATATATAAAGTGTGACAAGGCAGGTATAAGCAACTATAGGCTAGTAAGCTTAATTAAGGATAAGATTGAGCAACACTTGGTAAGGACAGGAGTTATTAGGAATGATCAGCATGGGTTGTGTTTTACTAACATGCTGGAATTCTATGAGGAGGCAGCAAAAGGACATGATCAAAGTGGATCATATGATATTTTTCTTGACTTTCAGAAAGGATTTCATAAGGTGCCACATGAGAGGTTGGGCGTCAAACTAAAAAGTGGGAGTTCAAGGTGATGTTGGATGGGTGCAGAATTGGATCAGACACAGGAAGAAGAGTGTGATGGTGCGAGGAACCTCATCAGAATTGGATGATGTTAAGAGTGGTGTTCCACAGGGGTCAGTGCTAGGGCTGCTGCTATTTTTAATATATAAATGATTTAAATAGTAATATAAGTAACAAGCTGGTTACGTTTGCAGATGATGCCAAGATAGGTGGATTAGCAGATAATTTGGAATCTGTTATATCATTACAGAAAGACTTGGATAGCATACAGGCTTGGGTAGATTTGCGGCAGATGAAATTTGTAAATGTAAATTATTACACACAGAAAGTAAAAATGGTAGGTTTGAATACATAATTGGCGGTCAGAAAATCGAGAGTACACCTTATGAGAAGGATTTAGGTGTCAAAGTGGACTCTAAGCTATCGACTTCCTCATAATGTTCAGGAACCATGAAGAAGGCAAACGGAGTGTCAGGTTATGTAGCATGATGTGTGAAGTAAAAGTCCAAGGAGGTTAGGCTCAAGCTTTTAATGCATTGGTGAAGCCTCATCTGGAGTACTGTGTGCAGTTTTGGTCTCCAGGCTACAAAAAGGACATAGCAGCACTAGAAAATGTCCAGAGAAGAGCAATTGAGCTGATTCCAGGACTACAGGGGTTGAAAGGTTAAGCCTATACAGTTTATGCAAAACAAGATTAAGAGGTGACATGATTGAAATGTTTAAAAGTATGAAGGGAATTAGTACAGTGGATCAAGACTGTTAATTTTAAAATGAGTTAATCAAGAACACGGGGACATAGTTGGAAACTTAAGGGTAAATTTCGCACAAACATTAAGTTTTTCTTTACATACAGAACAAGCTAAGCTACCAAGTAGTGAGGTAGACATAAGTTTAGGGACTTTCAAAACTCGACTTGATGTTTTTTTTTTTTTGGAATAAATGAGTGGATAGGACTGGAGAACTTTGTTGGGCTGAATGGCCTGTTCTTGTCTAGACTGTTCTAAAGATTGTGGTAAAAACACACTAGTAAGGTCTCATCTGGACTACCATGTACAGTTTTGGTCTCCTTGGCTACATAAAGGACATAACCACTAGAAAATGCTCAGAGAATAGTGACTAGGCTCACTCCAGAGCTACAGGTGATGAATTATGAGAAATGATTAAAACAACTGAGCTTTCAGCAAAAATAAATTTAAGAATGGCCAATGTTCTAAACATGTTTTACTTTATTATGTTTGTAATTTGCTTTGAAAAAATATCTTGGTTTTCTTAGCATCACGTGAATTTGTAGGTTATTTGCACAGGTGAATTTACATGATGTTGTTTTTGGGTTTGTACCCATAATCTGAATCAATCAGTGTTTACAGCATTATATTAAAAAATGTGTATGACTCTGAGATTCCATTTGTGGGTTGGTGTGAAAGCAGTGAAGTATTGGTGTATTTAGGGCCCTGCACTGAGATGTTGAAGGTCATGATATGTGATAACTTATGGTAGCCTAAATCTTCAGTTATGTTCTCCGTGTTCTTACGCCTTCAGTCATTTTAATAAGACTCTTAAATGTGGCATCTTGCATAGATGCTCAAAATAAATGACTTGCACAACTTGTCATAAATGAAAGAACCACAATTTTTTTTTTTCTCTGTATCGGAAAATTCTCAAGGAAAATATCTGGTAATTAGTGCATAAAGCTAAAACCTTATCCAAATTGTATTCAGTCAGAAGCAAATGGACAGGTACAAGTGAATGGGACTGAGTGTTAGAAGCAGCAAACTTAGAACTAATTGAAGCCGGCAGTTAAAGTGTCATTGTGCGTGTTTGGCAGTAAACCAGCTGAAGATCCTGGCAAGAGTACAATTTTTGAAGTCACCGCGGACACAAATATAATGACGAACTCTGCAGTAAATGTTAGTGTGATCTGTTGTCTGTCTATTGAGGGCACATTGTAACATTGTATTCTGTAATATGCACACCTTAAGTTTTCCCACTAACAGTACAGATAGTTTCACTTGCCTAATGTGTTTAATTTAGAGTTGTCAGAAAAAAATATATGCTTTGGAGGACCACTTTAAGAACTTGATCACTATGAGGCAAACTAAAAATTGGATTAGCTTAGTTAGTTTTGGCTTTAGTCTGTCCAGGCCCCACAGTATTCTGCACAAAGTCAAAATCGGCAGAATCAGTTTGGCTGCAGGGTGAGCGGGTAGCAGTGATATGGGATGGAAGTCATCAAAATGTTGTCCCTTAGCTCCCACGTCACCAATTTGTATCCGGAACCAATAGTCGGCTCTCAGAAGCACATCTCTCGAGGCCAAGAACAACAAAGTGCTCATAATTAGTGACTCTATAGTGTGGAATGGTAGATTTTCCAAACTAGAAGCAGTTAAAGTAAAATGCTTTACAAGTTCAGAGGTATTTAATATTGAGGCTAAATTGCACTTCCTGTCCAATGAAGTATCCACCTAATTACAACATGTCAGCATTAATTTATACTGCTTTGCAGCAATCTGAGGTGTTAAAGAGGAACTTTGTCATTATGTAGCAAGGTAAAAAGAAAATGCTGAAACCTCATTGTGTCTAGTCCCTTACCAAGATTATTTGTGATCTTAAATTGCCAGCTGTTTATCTTCACACTCTTTTATTGGGAGGCATTTAATAAATCTTTAATCTTGAAACAAAATTTACATCAACTAAAAACCAGTGGATAAATTACATAATTAGACCAAGAGTTAAAATCAGTTTCACCCACCAGGGCTACCATGATTAGTAACTTAATTCAAATTAAAATATGTCATACTTGCTGGAAACATCTTTGTTTATTAAAATGCTGTTTGCTAAATATAGCTGCTTTGGTATATGATATGATAATTAGTTCAACAGAACACTATTGTGACAAAATTAATTATTGCTTTGTTTTTATAATTGCTATTATTGATTTCAATTAGCAGCACGACAGTAAAATATATACTTTGTCTTTGCAGCTACATGTACATGTACTGTATTCTACATACATACAATAAGTAGAACTTTAGTTTTGCATGGAACCAATTAAAAATGTGGCAATTTAAATTTTTTAAAAGTTTGTTACTTGAGAAACTCAATTTAGTATTTAATAATTGTTCAATTTTACAATAAAGATACAGCATATTTACTAAAAATATGTAATAAATTATATACAAATAATTATGAAATAATAATAAAAGAATTCCTTTTTTCCAAGACACTCATAAATGTAAAGTGTGGAAAATTGTTAAATATGGAATTTTAAATTAGGGTTCTGCTATATTAAGATAAGAAATTTTGCATGTGTACATAAAAATTTTAAAGTACATAGTTGTACCTGCGCTTTCCCCAAATTACCAAAGTTCAGCAGCTTCAACTCAAAAAATGGGATTCAACAAAAGCCTGACACGCAGAAATGATTCCACAGACAAAATATCTTTGTTTTTAAAAGTTTAGGTAAGTTTCAAAGTAAAATAGTTCACACAAAAAAGGGATATTTAAAATAGCAAAAAGGGAAAAATTTATGTTAAGAAAAGTTCAATTCTAAGCTTAATCTTGTTACATCTGAAATCATTATTTACTTAACATTTCTGAACCATTTCTAAACGTTCAGAAAACTGTATGCTTATCCCATTTCTAACTTGAAAATGGGTCTTTCAAGTCCCTCTTTACTGGAACTTGTTCTTACTACAAACAACTAAGCTTTTTATCACACTCTTTCTCAGTTATAGTAAGAAGGTGCTATCTCTTGGTAACTTTATAGGGGTAAAAGACTGTACCATAAGTTATGATTATGAAAGAAATGTATATTCTATTCAAATTAAGCAAACATTAATATGAGTTTAACTCAAAACTTTAACTTTCTAAGATTGACTCTTACAATAGTAAAATCCTAAATAGCAGTAATGCAAGATTAAAAAGTAAATATGAAAACAATCTGATAGTTCTATTACACAGGTTTTAATATACAGTCAAATGAAAAGGTTTGAGAACCCCTCTCAGCCTGCATAATAATTTACTCTACTTTTAACAAAGATTAAACAGTGGTATGTGTTTCCTAGGAACATCTGAGTACTGGGGTGTTTTCCAAACAAAGATTTTTAGAGAAGCAGTATTTAGTTGTATTAAGCTGTAATTAAATCAAATGTGAAAAACTGGCTGTGCAAAAATTTGGGTGCCCTTGTAATTTTGCTGATTTGAGTGCGTGTAACTGCTCAATACTGATTACTTGCAACACCAAATTGGTTGGATTAGCTCATTAAGCCTTGAACTTAGACAGGTGTGTTTAATCATGAGAAAAGGTATTTAAGGTTAACAATTGCAAGTTATGCTTCTCTTTGAGTCTCATCTGAAGAGTGACAGCATGGGATCCTCAAATCAACTCTCAAAACATCTGAAAACAAAGATGGTTCTGTATCATGGTTTAGGGGAAGGCTACAAAAAGCTGTCTCAGAAGTTTAAACTGTTAGTTTCAACTGTAAGGAATGTAATCAGGAAAAGGAAGGCCACAGGCACAGTTGCTGTTAAACCCAGGTCTGTTAGGCCAAGAAAAATACAGGAGCGGCATATGCATAGGATTGTGAGAATTACAGACAACCCACAGATTACTTCCAGAGACCTGCAAGAACATGTTGCTGCAGATGTATCTGTACATCATTGTACAATTCAGCACAGTTTGCAGGAAACATCTGTATGGCAGGGTGATGAGAAAGAAGCCCTTCCTGCACTCGCACCACAAATTGAGTCGCTTGTTGTATGCAAATGCTCATTTAGACCAGCCAGATTCATTTTGGAACAAATTAGCTTTGGACTTGTGAGACAAAAATTGAGTTATTTGGTACTAACAAAAGGCACTTTACACGGTGAAAAAAGAACACCGCATTCCAAGAAAACACCTGCTACCTACTGTCAAATTTGGTGGAGGTTCCATCATATTGTGGGGCTGTGTGGCTAGTTCAGAGACTGGGGCCCTTGTTAAAGTCGAGGGTCGGATGAATTCAACCCAATATCAAGAAATTCTTCAGGATGTTCAAGTATCAGTAATAAAGTTGAAGTTACGCAGGGGTTGGATATTCCAACAAGACAATGACCCAAAACATTGTACTTCTCCCTCTACATGAATGCCTTTATAGATTTCGAACTATGTTCTGGAATGGCCGTCACAGTCCCCTGACTTGAATATTATCGAAAATCTATAGGATGATTTGAAGCAGGCTGTCCATGCTCGGCAGCCATCAAATTTAACTGAATTGGAGAGATTTTGTATGGAAGAATGGTCAAAAATACCTCCATCCACAATCCAGACTTCCTCAAAGGCTATAGGAGGCATCTAGAGGCTGTTATATTTGCAAAAGGAGGCTCAACTAAGTATTGATGTAATATCTCTGTTGGGGTGCCCAAACTCAAGATGTATTTATATGGTAATACATTGTTACATGCTACTGCCAAAGGTCTGGTCCAGACTACCTTGAGTAGTTGTTTTCCCGTTATTGAGGAAAGTATTGTAACAAAAAGCATACTCATTTGAAGCATCAGCTTTTTTTTTTTTTATCGTCGGAAGTATTTAGGGGACACATTTCCTTGAAACATTAAATCCCCTTTTATCAGATACACAGATTCTTTTTCTGTATACTACAATTACATGTTACACCTCTGTCACTACTCCTGTTTAGCTATTCATACACTTGCTAACCTTTAGGCATATGTGGTTCACAGTTGCAATGCGCTTGCATCCAAAACTGCAATCTACCATCTTTAGACTTCAGCCAGGTGTGACTGTCACTGCAGCTTATTTTGAACAGCATTGGTTGAGTTTGCTGAGAAGAGAAGTTCTTTTCCTGGCTGTTAGTGGAACAAATACAGTAGGACAGTATGTCCTAGCAGGAAAGCATGCTTAAGCTATAAATATTATAGCTAATGCCATAAACAAAATACACAATACAGATGTGTATTTTCTTAACCATCTGTGATTTTCTTTTTCTTTCTCTCACTCACTATCTAGTTAATTATGTGACTTTTTTTTTTTGTCTTATTACTTAGGCTCATAAAACTTGACTCTCATCCCCCAAGCATTCTTCCTGAAGAGAGAAGAAATACTCATTCTTAAAGTCATCCTGTCCCTCTTTCTTCCTGGGTGAAAGCAATTAAAACATGAAGTTTCCCTGTCTCCGATACTCTGTTTCAATTTAGAGTTAATTAAAAGCAGTGCAACTTTGAAAAAATAATTGTGGGAGGGGATGACACATCTGTTGCTCATAATACTAAATCCACTCTTCTGACATCACAGAATATCAAAACAAACATGGTGTTTAAGCTTGACACTTCTAAACCATTGTTCTATGTGGAAGCTTCATTCAGAGGTGTCACTTTAAAACCAAGTCCAAAGCCATAGTGTGCATTTACTGATATCACTTCAAAATGCAGTGTGCTTGTTGTTGTAATTTATTAGAAAACAAATTAAAGTTGGTAGCTAGACAAAAATGGCAAATGGGTAAACAACAAAAGCAAGTGAAGTATTTAAAGGTATATCAAAAATGCAGATATTTTTAAATGTCTTATAAATGTAAAAATCATATTGTCACATCTGTGCTTTTCTAAATGCAGAATAAGAGAAGAGAAAAAAACAGAAAATGAAATGAAATCAGTTAAAATAAAAAAAAAATAAAAAAAGTTGTAACTCAAATCTGCAACCACAGTAGATCCCCTGGACTGAGTAAACCACTGACATACAGTATATGCTAACTTTCTACAAAACTGTTTATTTCTTAAAATGTATAGTTTAAACTTCACTCACTTATGAAAGACATAATACATACAATTATGACAATGCTAGATATTACAAATGCACGACAACCAAAGGACGTTAATAATGTTTCTGAAAACAAGAATACTTTGTGGAGTCCTTAACTCAGTTAATTTCTCCTTTGCATATTTTAATTTCTAAACATTTTTTTAATCCTCATTACAATTCCTTACCAATATTAGGAATAGTTACGTTAAGCTATTGTTCCATAGTTGTACTTTGCAACAAGTCAGTTGTGTCACGTAAACCAACACTTATTTCAGATACGTTTCAGTTTGGTATAACGTAAAGGCAGTTTAACTTTGAAAAAATAATTGTCAGAGGGGATGAAACATCATTGCCCTGGATGTTGATAAGAGCTTTGTGTTTTGATAAATACAATGAGATGGCTTGTTTTATCTAAATTTGCTTTCATTAGTCTGCTGGATATGGCCCTGCATTATTGATTAAAGAGGTAATTAATAGTTATCTGTGCTACTGACCTAACATCACTGAGACTGACCGTTTCATAAAAGTGTGCTTGTGGTGCTTCAACAGTTTGCATAGTATGCTTTTTTGATCAACATCATTGCTTGTTAAAACAAATTCAAAATTAAAACGTATAAATAGTGTCAGGTCAATGTTACCAATCTTTCTGGAGGCTGCTACAAACATGAGAAAGAAATGTACACCTTTTAAAAGATATTGGTGGTGTTATAGCTCCTAAAGTTTTCAGCATGGTCGCCTGTACTTATCCATATAATGTAAGTGCCTCCAGTTGAGAAATGCACTCACTCTTTGTGAAGTAGATGTGTCTGTGCTTGATTACAACACTCATTTGTTGATTGCAACACTTGTTGTTTAGAGCAGTCTGTAACTAGGAAACCTTGATTCCTGACACAGTGGGAGTACTAAATGGAATGCAGTAATTGCAATTCGTATATTAAGGCAACAATGGTTATGATTGTAATTCATATAGAAATTCATTGTGCAAAAATAAATTCAAAATCTAATGTGTGTCATCTCACTGAAACCTGGCTTAGTAAATCTGACACTATTCTTTTAGTTTAGGCAGCACCAAATGTTTATAAATTCCATCATAAATCAATAAATACTGGTTGAGAAGGCAACCTTGGGATAATTCTGTGTAATGTACAGCAGACTGCTTCAGAACATTTTGGTGAATATGTCTCATTGAGGCACTTATGTTAGGATATTATAACAGACTCCAGCACAGTCGTAGGACTGGTGTATAGACATTGACATGGAAACTGGCAAAAAAATTTTTTTTTTCTTTTGTTAAACTCACTAGGCTTGTGACAGATTGTGAATGTACCAACTCCTCATCCATAATCACACATTCGATGTAATTATAACTTAGAGTTGAGATTCAAAATTTCAGTGTTACTCACTTAAATGAAGGTATCTTTAATCACTACTTGATTACATTTGATTTGTTTTGCCTTACAAATAGAATCACAGATTAAAATAAGCATAGTGGCACAAGAATGCAGGTGGTATGTTCAAAGAGTTTAAAAAAGCAGCATAATTAATACACAATGTCAGATTTCAATTTTATATTTGTAATTTTAAGTAGATGTCATTGTTTGATTTTTTTGATTTATCAATAATTTCACCTCACCCCACAGCTTGTAGTTGGCAGTTGAATAAAATTTTGGGATATTTCAGTCACATGGCTGAAAAACTGCCTTAACCTATTAGTAATGATCGAATAAATCCTATAATCCTTCTGCTTAATGCATTTAGTACTGGAATAGATCCAGATAATTTTTTTTTAATTCTTGGTTAATTGTCAACTTTAAACTGGCCCAGTGTGAGTGAGAATATGTGGCTGCTAGGTTAGGCATTAGCTGTATTTGTCTCTCTATTTGTCCTACCTCATTGTCCTTAAAATGTAAAGAATATTGGCACTAAGGTCATGTAGTTAACAGGACAAAGGGACAGATATGAGAGGCAGACAAAGAGATGTAGTTGATGCAAAAGTGACTTTTATTGTGCAACCTAATATATCTTAAATATTATATATATATATATATATATATATATATATATATATATATATATATATATATATATATATATATACACACACTGATCGCAAAAATTAAAGGAACACTGTAAAGAAACACATTAGATACATCAGATCTCAATATGAAGTTGGATATCTATACAAATAACGACAGGGCAATCAATGTCTTAGGAACAAAAGGATGCCAAGTCTTTTAATGGAAATAAAAGTTTTCTGCCTACAGAGGGCTCAATTGTGTAGACACCCTAAAATCAGAGTGAAATGAAGATGTGGCAGGCTAGTCCATTTTTTCAAAAACTTAATTTCTGCTACTCAAAATGCTTTTCAGTATCTTGTGTGGCCCCACGAGCTTGTATGCATGCTTGACAACGTCGGGCATGCTCCTAATGAGACGACGGATGGTGTCTTGTGGCATTTCCTCCCAGATCTGTATGAGGGCATCCCTGAGCTGTTGTACAGTCTGAGGAGCAACCTGGCGGCGCCTAATGGACCGAAACATAATGTCCCACAGATGTTCTATTGGGTTTAAGTCAGAGGATCGTGAAGGCCATTCAATTGTTTCAATTCCTTCATCCTCCAGGTACTGCCTGCATACTCTTGCCACATGAGGCCAGGCATTGTCGTGCATTAGGAGGAAACCAGGACCTACTGCACCAGCGTAGGGTCTGACAATGGGTCCAAGGATTTCATCCTGATACCTAATGGCAGTCAAGATGCCGTTGTCTAGCCTGTAGAGATCTGTGAGTCGCTCCATGGATATGCCTCCAAGATCATCACTGACCCACCACCAAACCAGTCATGCTAAACGATGTTACAGGCAGCATAATATTCTCCACGGCTTCTCCTGACCCTTTCACGTCTTTCACATATGCTCAGGGTGAACCTGCTCTCATCTGTGAAAAGCCTAGGACGCCAGTGGTGGACCTGCCAATTCTGGTATTCTATGGCAAATGCCAATTGAGCTCCCCGGTGCTGTGCAGTGAGCACAGGGCTTAGTAGACATTTGGGCCCTCGGGCAACCCTCATGAAGTCTCTTTCTGATTGTTTGGTCAGAGACATTCACACCAGTGGCCTGCTGGAGGTCATTTTGTAGGGCTCTGGCATTGCTCATCCTGTTCCTCCTTGCCCAAAGGAGCAGATACTGGTCCTGCTGATGGGTTATGGACCTTCTATGGCCTTCTCCAGCTCTCCTAGAGTAACTGCTTGTCTCCTAGACTCTCCTCCATGCCCTTGAGACTGTGCAGGGAGACACAGCAAACCTTCTGTCAATGACACATATTGATGTGCCATCCTGGAGAAGTTGGACTACCTGTGCAACCTCTGCAGGGTCCAGGTATCACCTCATGCTACCAGTAGTGACACTGACTGTAGCCAAATGCAAAACTAGTGAAGAAACAGTCAGAAAAGATGAGGAGGGAAAAATGTCAGTGGCCTCCACCTGTTAAACCATTCCTGTTTTGGGGGTCATCTCATTGTTGCCCCTCTAGTGCATCTGTTGTTAATTTCATTAACACCACAGCAGCTGAAACTGATTAACAACCCCCTCTGCTACTTAACTGACCAGATTAATATCCCATAAGTTTCATTGACTTTATTAATTTTTTTTTTTTTATTAATTACAATCCATACATAGCAATCAAGTTTTTACAAAAAAAAGAATTATGTTAAGAACAGATCGATCCCCACCCTGAGAGAGAGAGCAAGCCAAACGTGTAAAATTTAAGGCTTGTAAAATACCTAAATTAATAAATTCTCTGTGCTTTATAAACTTATTTTAAAATATTACTGATTAGATCCTGCCATGTTTTGAAAAAGTCTGTACAGATCCTCTAACTGAGTATTTGATTTTTCCAATTTCAAATAATATAACACATCAGTTTCCCACTGACTTAAAGAGGAGAGTTTGGGTTCTTCCAGTTTATGAGAATAAGTCTGCGTGCCAAGAGTGTAGTAAATTCAATCACAATTTGTTTGTCTTTCTCCACTTTAAGCCCCTCTGGAAGAACCCCAAACACAGCTGTTAATGGGTTAGGAGGGATTGTGAGTCCAAGGCTGTCTGAGAGGTAATTAAAATTTTTGTCCAGAATAATGTTAATTTGGTGCAGGCCCAGAACATGTGACCCAGTGAGGCTGGGGCTTGGTTGCAACGTTCACAGGTTGGATCATGCCCTGGAAACATTTTGGAGAGTTTTAGTGAGACAGATGTGCTCGATATATAATTTTGAGTTGTATAATTGTATGCTTTGCATATGGAGCTTGAGTGAATTCTCTGCATTGCTACTTTCCACTCCTTTTCTGATATATTAATTGAGAGATCTTTTTCCCAGTGTCCTCTTGGATCTTTGAAAGGAAGGGATTGTAAAATGATTTTATATATTGTAGAGATGGAGTCTAACTCCTTGAAATTGAGCAATATTTTTCCAGCGTGGATGAGGGTGCAAGATGAGGAAAATCTGGAAGGTTCTGTTTAACAAAGTTCCTGATTTGAAGATAGTGAAAGAAATTTGTAGCTGGAATGTTAAATTTGGAATGTAATTGTTCATAGGATGCAAAGGCGTTGTCTATATAAAGATCTCTAAGCAAGTTAATTCCAAATTTTTCCAGATATTAAAACTGCATATGTTTGTGAAGGTTGAAAGAGGTGGTTCTCTTGCAGGGTGCCACAGAAGAAGCTTCTCCGTCTTAAAATGCTTTCTACATTGGTTCCAGATTCTAAGTGAGTGGAGCACAATTGGGTTATTAGTGTATTGCCGATAGCGTGTGTTTATTGGAGCGCAGAGCAAGGAATACAAAGAAGTACTGCAGGATTTTACTTCTATTGCGGTCCATGCCTGTGTATGTTCTTCTATTTGTGTCCAGGTTCTTATCGCTGTATATTTGCTGCCCAGTAATAAAACTGGAAGTTAGGTAGAGCCATGCCGCCTTCTGCCTTTTGTCTTTGTAGGGTCGCTCTTTTGATGCGTGGATGTTTTGAATTCCAAATAAATGAGGTTATTGTTGAATCTAATTGCTTAAAGAATGATTTATTAATGTATATTGGTATGTTTTGAAATAAAAAGGAGCTTAGGAAGAATATTCATCTTAACAGTGTTAATTCTTCCAGCTAGTGTGAGATGAAGGGTTGACCATCTATGCAAGTCTTGTTTAATTTTTTCCATGCAGACGACGAAATTTTGTTGATAAAGAGCTTTATGTTTACTTGTGATGTTTACCCCAGGTATTTAAACTGTTCTGCAATGATAAAAGGTAGGGTGTCTAATCTAATATTATATGCTTGAGAATTCACTGGAAAGAGTACACTTTTATTCAGATTAATTCTGAGACCAGAGAGCTTTTGAAATTCTGTGAGTGCTGCTAAGACTGCAGGCACAGAATTTTCTGGGTCCGATATATACAGTACCATGTCATCTGCATATAATGAGATTTTCTGTTCCAGTCCTTCTCTGCTAATCCCCTTTATCTGATCAGTATTTCGACAATGTATTGCCAGTGGTTCAATGGCAATCAAACAGCAGCAGTGACAAGGGCATCCTTGTCTTGTGCCACGTTCTAGTTTAAAGTAGTCTGAGCAAATGTTATTGATGCAAACTGAAGCTTCTGGGTTAGTATACAGTAATTTAATCCATGCACAAATGTTGGGCCAAACCCAAACTTCTCCAATAGTAAAAGGTATTTCCATTCAATCATGTCGAATGCTTTTCTGCATCCAATGATAATAATATTTCTGGGGTGTTTGATTTAGTTGGTGAGTATATTACATTAAACAGGCGTCGAAGATTTGAAGATAAGTGTCGGCCCCTAATAAATCCAGTTTGGTCTTGTGATATTACGAGGGAGCACTTTCTCCATCCTTCTAGCTATGATTTTAGAGAGTATTTTAACGTCGTTATTCAGAAGTGAAATTGGTCTGTATGATGCACATTGTAATAAGTCCTTATTTTGTTTTGGAAAGACAGTGATTAGTGCTTGGCGAAAGGTTTGTGGAAGAGATTGGTTATCTCTGGCTTCTGTAAATGTTGCTAATAGGAGGGGAGCTAGCTGAGAGGAGAATTTCTTGTAAAACTCTGCAGGGTAGCCATCAGGGCCTGCTGCTTTTCCACCTTGGAGTGACTTTATAGCATCTAGTAATTCTGATAATGCAGAGGTTTATCAAGTTCCTCCACACTAAAAGCGTCAATTTGTGGTATCTGTAATGTATCCAGAAATGCATTAGATTGTATATTGTCTTCTTTAAACTCAGTAGTATATAGGGATTTATAGTAGTCTCTAAAGTGTGCATTATATTTTTGTGTTCGATGATTTTATCTCCGTTAGTGTTAGTGATTACGAGATTGCGTTGCACATCTTGCTTGTGAATTTGTTGCTAAAAGCTTATTAGCTTTCTCTCCATGTTCATAATAATGATGTCTGGATTTGTAAATTAGTTGTTCAGTTTCTTTAGTTGTCAAGAGGTTTAATTCTGAATGTAGAGCCTGCCTCCTCTTATGTAGAGTCTCGCTTGGTAGTCTGGCATGTTCTTCATCTATTTTAGTAATTTCGCTTTTTATCTCTGCTACTTTCTTGCTCGGATTTATTTCTGTGGGAAAGATATGAGATAATCTGTCCTCTTAAGAAGGCCTTAAGAGTTTCCCAGAGTATTCCTGCAGAGATCTCAGGGGATGTATTTGTCTCTAGAAAGAATTTGATTTGTTTGGATATAAATTCAGTACAATTCTCGTCAGCTAATAGAAGCGGTTGAGGCCATCTGCGGGGTGAGTGTATGGGGCTTAGTAATTTCAGCTCCAAGATCATAGGTGCATGGTCTGAAATAACAATAGCATCGTATTTACAAGATTTAATCTTAGGCAAGAAGTTATTATCTATAAAGAAGTAATCAATCCTTGAATGTGTACTGGTGAGTAGAAAGAATATGTTCTTGAATTTGGGTTTAAAACCTCCAGGGATCTGATAAGTT
>NC_053155.1:163750641-163770497 GCF_016835505.1 Polypterus senegalus
AAAGTTCAACATGGCAAACGTTGTCAACCGTTATGTGTAGAATTTCGAAATGAAACCTTGTAAGTAAGCTGTAAGGAATAAGCCTGCCAAATTTCAGCCTTCTACCTACACGGGAAGTTGGAGAATTACTTATGAGTGAGTGAAGCGAGGGCTTTGCCTTTTATTAGTATAGATATATATGGATGTCCAAGAAGGGAAATAATGTTTCCAAACAGGTGGAACAGCTTGTGCCGAATAACAACAATGCTAAGGAATATGACATCTAACCTTGGTACAACAACAGGTGACAGATTGGGGCACAAAAGAAAATTCCACAGTTGTGCATCATAAATGGTCTTGGGTATGTACTGCAAAACCCAGTTTTTTGGAGAGAAATCTTTAAAACACCAAATTTCCTTTCTTTCATTTAGTTCATATTGGTGTAAAAGGTTTTTAATCATATAAATAAATAAAATGTAAATATTGTACTTACTACTTTACAGCCATTTGAAGTTCCTTTATTACATAAGCAAAGTAACAGCCATTTTTGGGTATTTCATTTAGGCACAATAGTGCCAAAATACCTTTAGTGCATAAGATGATAAGGATCTCAAGCGGCACATAAAGCTTGCATTGCTGACAAATTTTTTAAAGTTGGTGTGTCCATCACGATCACCAATGCTATCTGCCAGCCATGAAGGACAGAGTTGCAGAGGTGATATCACAATCTCACTAGTCTCAGAGTCTTCTGATGGCAGCAAGTAAAGCTTTTTTTATTGAGATGTGGGCACAAAATGTTACAGAATTCTGGGGAATGACTAGCGAGAATAAACACTTTGCATGTTACCAATTTTATTTTGTGTACTGCATTTTATGCGTCAATTCAAGGTTATTTTATGAAAAGTGCATATTGTCAGAAATATTTTGTTATAAAGAATTTTATGCAGAAAAGTGTATTTTGAGCAATCTCTAATGAAAGATTACAGTTTTAGGTGGTCACAGGAACCTAACCCCCCAATTCCCATTGGTTCAAGGTATTAATATTCACATCGTTGACTTGTGTCATTTTCTATCAAGTTGAGGACTGAATGTATTTATTCACTTGCAATGAAATGAAAATCTTCCAAAATGTACCTGAGTTCCAGTTAAATCTTCTTTATCCTCAAATTCAAGTCTTATTGGGTCATGGGGTGGCAAGCCCATTGGATAAACAATTGACACAGCTCCTCGCAACTGGTCTAGAGCATTCCTCACCATCTCTATAGTTACACAAATATTAGCTTGAATTTGTTTCTGTTACAAAAAGAAAAAGGAAAAAAAATATTACTTTCATTTATTGACACTGAATATAGTAAAGCTTCCAACTCTTTTAATCAAATAAAATATGAATGCATACTTACAACTGGAGAACAATGTAATACAATCTTAATAAAATGCAATTTAAAACTTTTCTGAATAGTGCCTTCATCCCTCTACCAAGTGAGGAAGAATATGAACCATGTGTAAGATGGCCATTATGCTTCTGGCTTTCCAGGGATGTGGATTTAAGTTGTCTGTGACACCATGATTCCACAGGAATGTAAGCAACACATTAAGAAAATAAAAGATATTATACAGTACAGAAGAAGTTAAATATGACATTCTAAAACAAGTTTCATTAAAACAAAATTAAAAGATTACAAAAGGTCTGTTCAATCCCATATATTACAGAAGCAAATAAAATATGTAATCATAAACCATGCTAAAAAATTTACCCTCACCACATAATTAATAAAATGAGAAAAAAGAGACAGACAATGGAAGTTTGCTGTATTATACCCAGTCTCTATTTAAAAAATAGGAGCTTAGTAAAAGACACAAGAAGTTTATCGAAGTAAATTTAAAATAGCATTGAAAAAAAAAATTTGCCAAATTTTAAAGGAGTTCTATACAGCTCCATGTAAAGAATTTTTTGTAGTTTTAGATAATACTTCTCTCTACAGAAACTGACTCACTCACTTAACAAAAAAAACTACATCATCTTTAGTTAATAAATAAAAAAATAAAAAAAACACACACAACACCTGAAATTTGGCAGACGTTAGTCGGTATCTGCTAAGAAATTACATTTCGATATATTTATACTTAGGGGTGACACAGGGTGAATACCACCCCACAACAGTAGTAAGATTTACATTCCCAGAATCTCAAAGATGCCTTGAAAGATTTTGTTATGTTATGCAGAAAAGAAAAAGTAGTCAAACTTTGTTCGTTTGTCAATACTACTTTTAAAATTTGTTTCTTGATATTTATTGGTAATAAAACTTTGAGTGGTGTATTCTTAGGCAGTGTGTCTTTTCGCTGCTTTAGTAGTGATTGTGTGGATAAGTGGGGTGGCAATTCATACAATGGTGCAAGCAGAACAGTGCCACAGTACAGGTTAAGGCTGTAAATCACACAGAGAAATGGGGATAGCAGCAAATGAAAAAGGGCAGCTGTTCTGTACAGGAAAAACAAACAAGGTAGCGAGCTACAAAGAAACTAAGGTGTGAAGTGGAGAAAAGAAAGTTATGCAAAACTCAAAGAAGACATGGTTAGCAAATGGCCTCCCTGTTCTGTGAGCATCTTCTTACTTGTTGCAATGCAGTATTAAACACATAACAATTCAAACCAGACTGGATTGTCAAGCACTTTTATATATACATATGAAGTCTTGAACACTGGACACCAGATGCTGGGTTTCCTCCTTTTTAATGCTCTGCCAGGCATTTACTGCAGCTGCTTTCAGTTGCGGTTTGTTTGTGTGCCTTTCTGTCCGAAGTTTAGTCTTCAACAAGTGAAATGCATGCTCAATTGGGTTAAGATCAGGTGAATGACTTGGCCATTCAAGAAATTTTCACTTCTTTGCTTTAATAAACACCTGGGTTGCTTTGACTGTATGTTTTGGGTCATTGTCCATCTGTATCATGAAACGCCACCCAGTCAATTAGACTGCATTTAGCTGGATTTGAGCACAGAGTATGTCTCTGAACACCTCAGAATTAATTCGGCTGCTTCTGTCCTGTTTCACATCATCAATAAACACTAGTGTCCCAGTGCCACTGGCAGCCATGCACACCCAAGCCATCACACTGCCTCCACTGTGTTTTACAGATGATGTGGTATGCTTTGGATAATGAGCTGTTCTACACCTTCTCCATACTTTTTCTTGCCATCATTCTGGCAGAGGTTGATCTTGGTTTCATCTGTCCAAAGAATGTTTTTCCAGAACTGTGCTGGCTTTTTTAGATGTTCTTTAGCAAAGTCAAATCTAGCCTTTCTATTCTTGATTCTTACTAGTGGCTTGCACCTTGCAGTGCACCCTCTGTATTTACTTTCATACAGTCTTCTCTTTATGGTAGACTTGGATATAGATAGGCCTACCCCCTGGAGAATGTTGTTCACTTGGTTAGCTGTTGTGAAGGGGTTTCTCTTCACCATGGAAATGATTCTGCGATCATCCACCACTGTTGTCTTCTGTGGACGTCCAGGTCTTTTTGTGTTGCCGAGTTCACCAGTGCTTATTTTCTTTCTCACAATGTACCAAACTGTAGATTCTGCCACTCGTAATATATTGTAGCAATTTCTCGGATGGGTTTTTCTGTTTTCGTAGCTTAAGGATGACTTCTTTCACCTGCATGGAGAGCTGCTTTGACCGCATGTTGTCTGTTCACAGCAAAATCTTCCACATGCAAGTACCACACCTCAAATCAACTCCAGGGGCCTCATGTATAACGCCGTGCATAGAACTTGCACTATAAACATGGCTTAAGCACAAAAGCCAAAATGTGCTTATGCACAGAAAAATCCAGATGCAAGAATCTGTGCGTACTCCAACTTCCACGTTCTTCGCTACATAAATCCCGATCAGCGTGAAAAGTAACGCTCGTGCGCGCTTTATGTAACACCCCAACTCCTCCCAGGATTACGCCTCTTTGAATATGCAAATGAATATAAAATCACCCTTAAGCTCAGCCTTCTGTGAAAAGACAATGGGAAAAGCACGGGGGAAAATAAGAATTTCAGCGAATACCAAGTGGAGGCAAAGGAAAAAACATACTATTTGTTCAAATAAACCGTGGTATAATCAACAAAAGGAAGTTGTACGAGTGACACAGCGTGTTGGAGAAACTTGAAAGCTCCAGTTCACAAAAATCACAGTGTGCCGGAAATAAAAAAGAAGTCACATATTAAAGTCGCCATGAAAAGGCGAGTTGTAGCCCATTGTCTGAGTGTCATATGAAAGCTTATTAGGGTACAGAGGGGGGAGAAAAAAAAAAAAAGGGGGCACACAGTGGGGCGAAAAAGCATGAAATGTCAACTTCAATCTCGACATTTCCACTTCAATCACATAGTTTATTTTCTCATTAAAGTAGATCATCATAAACTTCATCTTAAAATCATTTAATTAACCAGTTTCTCAAATGACATCGTAATTAAAGTAGCACGTTAAATGCTTTGTTTTGTATTTGATCTTCTATGTGCTCTGTGTGTGTGAATCACTACTTGCTTCTTAAACCGGCTTGATTCCTCCAACTGGACACAGAATCCATTACATTCGTGATATTACAGTTCTCTGAATAACTAAAATACTGAGATGTATACGTGATATCATTTTCATGATGATAGGAATTAAAGCACGTTATTAAACATGAGTTTCACGGCGCAATGATTGTGTGCGACCTTCGATGAAATAATTTATTGCAGAAGTACTCAGGGGCGGCTCTAGGCTTGTGGTGGCACTGGGCAGAGGAAGAATCGGTGGCTCCTTAAGCCCACCAATGTCAGTAAGGTAGCTTATGCACGGTGGATGGCCACGTCCGTTGCAGACACTGCATAGCCGCCTCGTGCTCATGACACAAGCATTTAACTTTTGCCGAAATTTGGCGCTGCATTTTTAGCTGTGTTATTTTCTCTTTCTGTTTTATATTCAATATATATTGGTGTAGCCGCCACTGCAGTCCTTGCTTTTCTTTCCCCAAATACCCAATCAGAATTGGGGAGCGCCGATTCTTGAAAACATTTAAGAAACACTGAAATATCTTCATAGTACATGTTTAACTATGCTATCCTTCATGACACTCCCAGTGAAGAATATAGATTTAAATGAAGTTAAAGTTTGATCTGTATAATAACATTTTGCTGCATTTCACCTTAAAAATGATATTGTCATCATATGTAAATACGCTCTTTATAAAGTGGCTCAGGTTGTGCGATATTATAACTGTAGTGCAAGTTTACAGTGGGGCGATTGTACTTAAATACAAACCGTTCTACAAGGAGCAATTGATTGAGTGCGTTTATAGTTCTTGGGATAAAACGGTTTCTAAACAGCGAGGTCCGTACAAGAAAGGCTATGAAACATTTTGCCGTGGCTGAGACAGCGTGTGCTTGAAGCTGTTTACTGAGAATTCTCTTTCCAATCAGCTGCTGCTGTGATTCACATTCAGATACAGTGATAATTAATACTCCGAGTGGTGCAGTGAGAGTAATATGGAAAATGATCTGCTGTGTCCACTCCTAACGGGAGCAGCTGAAAGAAGGTGCAGTTAAGAGTAACAACGCTAAAGCAGTTAGGGTATTTGGAATACTATGGCTATTCCCTGGACTATTATATTGTTACAAGTTAATTACAATCAGATGCGTTACACTAATAAACAATATGCGGTTAGTTTTAGTGTATTTATAAAGCCGCATCAGGAAAATAAGGTGTAACCACACAGGAACAGTAGGCACTGCTTTGACGCTGGGTTCCGCCAGTCTGCAAAACCGAGCGGAGAACTTGCGTACGACAAGGTATGAGGTACCGTGAAAAAGTGCGTGGCTTTACACTGTGTAGGTTTTATACATCGCGATTTGAACTTGGAACAGTTCTTACGCAACATTTCTGTGCGTACGCACCGTTTATACATGAGGCCTCAGGCCTTTTATCAGCTTAATTGATAATGACATAACGACAGACATGCCCACACCTGCTCATGAAATAGCCTTTGAGTCAATTGTCCAATTACTTTTGAGCCCCTGAAATGAAGGAATTGTGTTAAAAAAATGCTTTAGTTGCCCCACATTTTTATGCATTCAGTTTTGTTCACCCCACTGAATTAAAGATGAAAGTCTGCACTTCAACTGCATCTGAGTTGTTTCATTTAAAATTCATTGTGGTAATGTACAGAACCAAAATTAGAAAAAAGTCGTCTCTGTCCAAATATTTATGGACCTAACTGTATATACATGAACATCTATGAATGAAAGGTGGGGAGTTAGTGTACAGTTCTACAGCCTGGTGGTAAATCACATGCAATATTGCGTCAAACTGGGGCATATCCTTTGAGGTTAGATATCTTCACACCTGAGTAATCACAAAGACAAACTATTCTAAACTGTATGGTACACTTAAATGGGAGTTGGGACATGTATAAAAAGTGCTGTCATTTCTACATGATGCGACTAAAATGTCTGCAATGTGTACTTTAATCACATCTTAACTGTATGATTTGTAATTCTAAACTGTAAAGCAGAGAGGTAATTCCAAGAAAAATGTGTCCTTGTCCTTAACATTATGGAGGAAACTGTGTATGTATATGGAGCTGTTCAAATGAAAAGATTCACTTGGAGCTGTTCAAATGAAAGGATTCACTTGGAGCTGTTCATTTGAACCTCAAATTAACTTGAATTAACATATTTAGGGCATAGTTTAAAAATGTAATTGCAGATATTTTTAACAAGTTAATTGCATTTGTTAAAAGTGATTAATCAGCACACTGTACTAGTTTTTCATGTTGTTAATGTCTCAGATTCTGCAGTTAGATAAGAATTCAGACTTGCCTAGAAGAAAGGGAAGAAAGTGACATTGAGTGTGCTTCTGGACAATCCGCAAGTATGTGTGCAAGAGATATTACCATTACTCCAATACGTTTATCCTTTCAGGTGCTCCCAAATCATTGCTGTGCTGCTTTCCCAAGCAAACTACTTTCTACAGATTTTTTTCTTTTTCTGTGGTAGAATTAAATATTTTTGCTTTAGTATCACTCTACACTTAAGTCCAAATTTTACATATAAACAAATACCACAAATTACCATAATTAATAGTATATTAGTGCTTTTTCATGTCCATAAGTCTGCCTGATGCATGTGGAATTTATTTTGTAGTATTACCCACCATACTGTGTCTATTAAACTATGCCAAGAGGTGGACTAAGTTAGTGTACTGCACTTTTGTCTTGGACTGCTGCAAGTCTGCACCAATAAACCACACTTCAACGGCACTTAATCCAAAAGTTAGTCTGATTAATCCAAATATGTAGTAAGACCAGATCAGAATGGGATCATCCCAAGCTGACAACACACAACTAACCCAAACTGTTTTTTCACATTTTGCATTAAAGCAGGAGATTAATGTTTTTTTCTCTGCCATCACTATAAAAAACTACATGGGGTAACATTAAATAGATTTTTAAATTAAAGGAATTAAAGAAAATGTTAAAAATTCTCAAGTAAAGGAAGGTTCACAGAAACATTACAGAGATTAAGTTCATAAGTGATTCTTACTATATTACTGTGGAAGTAATTATGGAAGGCGTATCTGCAGCAAAACTTAAACAGATGCTTGCTTTGAGTAATGGTACTGCATTCACACTCAAGTATTACAAAAGTATGCTAAAGTATTAAAGATCACCATGTGCCAACAGTTTTGGGGAATGAAACAAAATTAAGCAAATTATTTTAAAATGTAATGCATTACAAACTGCGCATTAACTTTGAATTACTTTTTCTACTTTTTTTTTTTTTTTTAAATGAAAAACTGCACATTATTGGCCAGCATGTTATTAAATCCTATGCCCATATAATGTTAATGAAACTGACCAGAAACAGAGCCAGTGTGACAAAGCAAACAACATTAATCCCAATAGGTTTAATATGCTCAGTGGATATAGAATAGGTAATTCTCATAGCAGCAGAATTTTGTACAAGTTGTAAGCGATTGATACATTTTTTAGGGATGCCAAATAGAATAGCATTACAGTAATCAATACATGAAGTGAGTAAGGCATTAACCATCCTTTTCTTACACAACACACTACTGAAGTATTGAAGTCTAGAAATAATTTGGAGATGGAAGAAAGTAGTCCGAGAAACATTCATTATATGGGAAGAAAAAGAGTGGATACTGTCTAGAATGATGCCCAGGCTCTTAAACTGGGAAGAGATGTTTGCGATTATGTTGTTAAAGAACATTGAAGAATGGTTAACCTTAGCAAGTCTAGATTTAGAACCATTGAGGAGCACCTCAATTCTATTGAAATTTATTCATCCATTACTTTATGTCTTTGACATATAAGAGCACTTGGAGAGGAAAAAAAAGAAGTGGATTTTGTGGATAGCTAAAGCTGTGCCTCATCAGCATAACAATGAAATTTAATACCATGGTGTCGAAAGAGATTACCTATTGGGAAGATCTAGATGAGAAAGAGACGCGGTCCCACAACAGAGCCCTACGGAACTCTGAGCAACGGGTTGCATTCTCTGACTTAAAACCAAAGCCACAGACTCCAGAACTAGCTAGATGTTTCAAAAGTATCTGATGTGATACGGTGTCAAATGCAGAGCCGAGATCAAGTAGTACAGAATTAATAAGAGTCCCATGACAGCTGCATGCAGAAGATCACTTGTGATTTTGACCAGGGCAGTTTCTGTGCTGTGTTTAAATGATGAAAGCCAGATTGAAACTGTTCAAAAAGGTAATATTTTGAAAGATGGGATGCAACTATCTTCTTGAGAATTTTTCATATAACACGGAACATATGAAATAGTCTGATATTAAGGATATTAGGGTCTAAGCCAGGTTTTTCAGATTTAGAGTAACTGAAGCCATTTTTAATGAGAGGGGGACCGTGCCAGTAGTAAGGGACGGCTTGGGGGGATACTGTATATGTGATAAACAGGACTTAAAGCTTGTAGGTACTGGATCCAATCAGCAAGTGGAAGAATTACATTTTGTTATAAGCTCCGAGATATAATTTTCAGCTGGTAAACTGAACTCTGAGAATAAAGGATGAAAGTGGAAAGTATGTAATTTTCTACTGAAATAGAAGAAGCAAGTTGCTGGTGGATTTTTTCCATTTTTTGAATTAAAGAAATACAAAAAAAAAAAAAAAAAGTACAACAGTGCTTACCAATTAGGTTACGATGAATAGCAAAATTAGCCTGTTCATTGTGGAAAAAAAGAGCTGTAATATATTTTTCCCTCCTGTATTAATAATTTTAGAGTAGTACTGTATACAGTTTTGGCAGCAAAGAGAGCATTTTTGTATTTTAGCATATGATCTGAATACATTTCCTTATGTACAAGGAGACCCATCTTCTTAGCTAGATGCTTCAACCATTGGCCCATGGCCTTGAGTTGATGGAGTTCAGGTGTGAACCCGGAAGCAGTGTAAACAAATGAAACCGTCCATGTTTTAAAGGGAGCCAGTGTATCGAAGGCAGAAGACGCAGCAGCATTGTAATGGCCTACTAGTTCTGATGGTGGGTTGGTAGAAGGAGAAACAGGCTGTAATTGCAATAACCTAATAAGGTTCTCTGGGTTTACTTGCTTGATATTACTAAATGAAATCACACACTGAAAAACTTTAATTGACGGAGAAGTAAGCTAATATCAAATGTAATCATTTTGTGATCCGAGATGGGTAATTCAGTAAAAATAAGATTGTGGGGTATGAAGCTAGAGCAGCAAACCAAGTCTAAAATATGACCTTTGTTATGAGTTGAGAAGTTCACATATTAAGTTAAATTAAAACAGTCAAGCATTTCATTAAAATCATTTGTGAGTGCATCAATTGAGTGTTAAGAGTGAATGTAGTTTGGACACTGGAAAATGCCATGATGCAACAGGAGATCAGCAGGCAAATCATGATTTGTCCAAAGTCGATTAAGTTCATCTGGTGAATATTTTACTTTTGTAGAAATGACTGCATTAGATAGCACAGTAGACAGAGTAATCCATGACAACAAATGTTTATTATAGGAGATTTCCAACAATCACCAATGCAAATTTCAGATATGCAGCAAAACCATGTACCCCTCATGTACCTACTTGGCCCAATTTAAAATAACATGTTAGCCAGTAGACCATCACTACTGTCATTTCCACAAATATTCAGCAATTGACAAGAGGCAGTTTCCACCACCTCTTCTTCAAAGCTAGATCATATAGCAGAGAATCAGCAAGACAATTTCCACTTATCTACATAGATTCCAGGAAGTAGAGAATAGTTCTACAAGGGACAGGAAAGTTTGATATGAATTTTTAATCCAATGCATTGTAAAAAGGCAAAGAACAAGTAAAAGAGATAGAAAGAAATAAGCAAAGCACCAGAGAGTAGTGGCAGATAGAAATGCCAGTGTTCACTTCCGCTACGGCCGGTCATTGTTTCAAATTAACTACAGCAAATAGGATTAAAGTTACTGTGATACTTTATTTACACATTTCTGTTGCTGGATTGCATGCAGCACAATATTTTCTGCTTGGTTGTGTCCAAAAGAACAGTGGATCACATTTGCTCCCTATAACCTTAAACTTGACTGATTAAATTTAACCCTCAGCAAATGCAGGATTGAATGTATACTTATAACCTTTATAAAGTGTTTTTTCTTGATTGCATGCTGCGCAAATGATCAATTTCTTCCAGATAGCAGTCGGCAAACCAAACATGTGCAAGATGTTGCAAAGAGAGCAGCAAGCAATGTCTATAAAAACCAATAATTCAATGAAATAAAGTTAAGATATATATATATAATGCAACTTGAACTTATATGATGCAACTTGAACTTCGACAGGTGCTGGGTAAACTTGAAGAGCGCATTCAGGAAAACTCAGTTAAACTGAGCACGCTTGCTGATCAATTGGAGCATCTTAAGGAGACATTCACGAATCGGATCGATAAGGCCGAACATTTAGCTGCCAGTGCCGAGGAAAGAGCAGTAAATGTCAGTTCCGAATGTAAAAAACTCGGAGAAAAACTTGGAGACAGACTGGCTGCTTTAGAAGATGGGAGTAGAAGGTATAATGTCAGAATTGAAGGCCTGTCGGAGAATCGAGAAAGTTCAAACCCTGTGAAATTCGCATCTGAACTTTTTTCTAAAATAATCGGGGGCGACTTTAAAGCAGAATCTGAGATAGCAGTGGCTTACCGCGTACGCGGATCAAACACCGTCAGACCCGACCAAGATCTTTTATAGTTCGTTTTGAACGATTATCATTTAAGCTAGAGGTGATGGCACTCCTCAGAAACAAGGAAGATATTACATATGAAAATAACCACATTCATTTCTTCCCCGACTTCTCTCTGGCAACAGCTATTAAACGCACAGCCTTCTATAATATTAAACAGTGGCTTCGGCAAGCCAGTGTCAAATACGGCCTCCTGTATCCGGCAAAACTGAAAGTGGAATGGCAAGGTCATTTCTAGGTCTTCACTAGCAAGGAAGAAGCAGAAAATGAATTAAGAAAGCTGATCCCGGGACTATTCTGATACATAATAGTGAGTCATGGCGGTAAATGATAAAGCTAGGATTAATAATCTACTGTCTGATCTATTTGTTTTAAAATACGGGTTTTTTATCAGCATATATTCTCATATATTTTTATTACTTAGTATTACTAGGGCTATCTGTTTATGTTTTATTGTGCTTAATTACTTTTCCTCCTTTTTTTCTCTTTTTCTTTTCTAATTATTTCATGTGTACCCTAAATGAGACTGTTCAATATCATACCCTTGGTTTACTGTTATTGCTATTACTGCATTAAGACTTGTTATGCTTATTTTGGACACATCTTTAACACCATCACCTGGGTTTATTATCTGGGGTATCATCTTAATGCACTAAAATTGCTGAAGACTATATATATATATATTAAGTGCAAAATTCTTTTTTTTTTTTTTCCTCTTTTAAAGACTATATTGGTAACAGATATCTCTATCTTTTAACCTAAAGCGCCACTGCATGGGGCTTGTTGTGCTTTGGGCGTGCTCTGTCTCTGGGTATGTCAGAGGACTGGGACTGCGTGAAGTGGGTTTTAGCCTCACTGGGGAGGCAAAAGGGAGGGTGGGGGTTAAGGGGGAGAGAAAGAGAGCAGGCTTGATCTATACCTAATCATCTCAATCTTTATAATTATAACTATCAACGTAATAATAAGCTGCATGGCAACAACTCTTGGGGAAATAGGAAATTAAGACCTAAACTATTTCACTTCCAGTTAAGACTATAAAATGACATCAAAAACTCAGAATCAGTGTCTCCATGATGGGACAGTTAAACCGTAAGCTGGAATGTTAAAGGCCTGAATCACGAATTAAAGAGAAAGAAAGTACTTTCTCACCTAACAGGTCTAAATGCTAAAATAGTATTTTTACAGGAAACCCACTTACTAAGCAAGGATCAGTTCCGGCTGCAAAAGACTGGACTGGCCAAATGTTCCATTCTAGTTTTACAAAGAAAACTAGAGGGTGGGAATTCTCATACATAGAACAGTACCATTTGTAGCATCAGATGTAGTATTGGATCCTGAAGGGAGATATGTAATGGTCATGGGAGACTTATCTAACTGTAAAATGATTTTGATAAATGTTTATGCACCTAATGTTGATGATAAGGAATTTATACAAAATTTATTTGCATCCATTCCCAATCTGAACACTCATAAAGTTATAATGGCTGGGGACTTTAATTGTGTTTAAATCCACTTTTAGATAAGACTTCCTCCACAGGGGGTACGGCAACTAACACCGCAAAGATAATTACAAAGTTTATAACTGATCACAACTTATCAGATCCCTGGAGGTTTTAAACCCAAATTCAAGAACATATTCTTTCTACTCACCAGTACATCAAGGATTGATTACTTCTTTATAGATAATAACTTCTTGCCTGAGATTAAATCTTGTAAATACGATGCTATTGTTATTTCTGACCATGCACCTATGATCTTGGAGCTGAAATTACTAAGCCCCATACACTCACCCGCAGATGGCCTCAACCGCTTCTATTAGCTGACGAGAATTGTACTGAATTTATATCCAAACAAATCAAATTCTTTCTAGAGACAAATACATCCCCTGAGATCTCTGCAGGAATACTCTGGGAAACTCTTAAGGCCTTCTTAAGAGGACAGATTATCTCATATCTTTCCCACAGAAATAAATCCGAAGCGAAGAAAGTAGCAGAGATAAAAGCGAAATTACTAAAATAGATGAAGAACATGCCAGACTACCAAGCGAGACTCTACATAAGAGGAGGCAGGCTCTACATTCAGAATTAAACTTCTTGACAACTAAAGAAACTGAACAACTAATTTACAAATCCAGACATCATTATTATGAACATGGAGAAAGCTAATAAGCTTTTAGCGCAACAAATTCACAAGCAAGATATGCGCAAGCGCAATCTCGGTAATCACTAACACGAACGGAGATAAAATCATCGAACACAAAAATATAATGCACACTTTCAGAGACTACTATAAATCCCTATATACTACTGAGTTTAAAGAAGACAATATACAATCTAATGCATTTCTGGATACATTACAGATACCACAAATTGACGCTTTTAGTGTGGAGGAACTTGATAAACCTCTGTCATTATCAGAATTACTAGATGCTATAAAGTCACTCCAAGGTGGAAAAGCAGCAGGCCCTGACGGCTACCCTGCAGAGTTTTACAAGAAATTCTCCCACAGCTAGCTCCCTCCTATTAGCAACATTTACAGAAGCCAGAGATAACCAATCTCTTCCACAAACCTTTGCCAAGCACTAATCACTGTCTTTCCAAAACAAAATAAGGACTTATTACAATGTGCATCATACAGACCAATTTCACTTCTGAATAACGACGTTAAAATACTCTCTAAAATCATAGCTAGAAGGATGGAGAAAGTGCTCCCCTCGTAATATCACAAGACCAAACTGGATTTATTAGGGGCCGACACTTATCTTCAAATCTTGACGCCTGTTTAATGTAATATACTCACCAACTAAATCAAACACCCCAGAAATATTATTATCATTGGATGCAGAAAAAGCATTCGACATGATTGAATGGAAATACCTTTTACTATTTTGGAGAAGTTTGGGTTTGGCCCAACATTTGTGCATGGATTAAATTACTGTATACTAACCCAGAAGCTTCAGTTTGCATCAATAACATTTGCTCAGACTACTTTAAACTAGAGCGTGGCACAAGACAAGGATGCCCTTGTCACACTGCTGTTTGCAATTGCCATTGAACCACTGGCAATACATTGTCGAAATACTGATCAGATAAAGGGGATTAGCAGAGAAGGACTGGAACAGAAAATCTCATTATATGCAGATGACATGGTACTGTATATATCGGACCCAGAAAATTCTGTGCCTGCAGTCTTAGCAGCACTCACAGAATTTCAAAAGCTCTCTGGTCTCAGAATTAATCTGAATAAAAGTGTACTCTTTCCAGTGAATTCTCAAGCATATAATATTAGATTAGACACCCTACCTTTTATCATTGCAGAACAGTTTAAATACCTGGGGTAAACATCACAAGTAAACATAAAGCTCTTTATCAACAAAATTTCGCGTCTGCATGGAAAAAATTAAACAAGACTTGCATAGATGGTCAACCCTTCATCTCACACTAGCTGGAAGAATTAACACTGTTAAGATGAATATTCTTCCTAAGCTCCTTTTTATTTCAAAACATACCAATATACATTAATAAATCATTCTTTAAGCAAATAGATTCAACAATAACCTCATTTATTTGGAATTCAAAACATCCACGCATCCAAAGAGCGACCCTACAAAGACAAAAGGCAGAAGGCGGCATGGCTCTACCTAACTTCCAGTTTTATTACTGGGCAGCAAATATACAGTCGATAAGAACCTGGACACAAATAGAAGAACATACACAGGCATGGACCGCAATAGAAGTAAAATCCTGCAGTACTTCTTTGTATTCCTTGCTCTGTGCTCCAATAAACACACGTTATCGGCAATACACTAATAACCCAATTGTGCTCCACTCACTTAGAATCTGGAACCAATGTAGAAAGCATTTTAAGACGGAGAAGCTTCTATCTGTGGCACCCTGCAAGAGAACCACCTCTTTCAACCTTCACAAACATATGCAGTTTTAATATCTGGAAAAATTTGGAATTAACTTGCTTAGAGATCTTTATATAGACAACGTCTTTGCATCCTATGAACAATTACATTCCAAATTTAACATTCCAGCTACAAATTTCTTTCACTATCTTCAAATCAGGAACTTTGTTAAACAGAACCTTCCAGATTTTCCTCATCTTGCACCCTCATCCACGCTGGAAAAATATTGCTCAATTTCAAGGATTAGACTCCATCTCTACAATATATAAAATCATTTTACAATCCCTTCCTTTCAAAGATCCAAGAGGACACTGGGAAAATGATCTCTCAATTAATATATCAGAAAAGGAGTGGAAAGTAGCAATGCAGAGAATTCACTCAAGCTCCATATGCATAAAGCATACAATTATACAACTCAAAATTATATATCGAGCACATCTGTCTCGACTAAAACTCTCAAAATGTTTCCAGGGCATGATCCAACCTGTGAGCGTTGCAACCAAGCCCCAGCCTCACTGGTCACATGTTCTGGGCCTGCACCAAATTAACATTATTCTGGACAAAAATTTTATTACCTCTCAGACAGCCTTGGACTCACAATCCCTCCTAACCCATTAACAGCTGTGTTTGGGGTTCTTCCAGAGGGGCTTAAAGTGGAGAAAGACAAACAAATTGTGATTGCATTCACTACACTGTTGGCACGCAGACTTATTCTGATAAACTGGAAGAACCCAAACTCTCCTCTTTAAGTCAGTGGGAAACTGATGTGTTATATTATTTAAAATTGGAAAAATCAAATACTCAGTTAGAGGATCTGTACAGACTTTTTCAAAACATGGCAGGATCTAATCAGTAATATTTTAAAATAAGTTTATAAAGCACAGAGAATTTATTAATTTAGGTATTTTACAAGCCTTAAATTTTACACCGTTTGGCTTGCTCTCTCTCTCAGGGTGGGGATCGATCTGTTCTTAACATAATTCTTTTTTGTAAAACTTGATTGCTATGTATTGATTGTAAAAAAAAAAAAATTAATAAAGTCAATGAAACTTATGGGATATTAATCTGGTCAGTTAAGTAGCAGAGGGGGTTGTTAATCAGTTTCAGCTGCTGTGGTGTTAATGAAATTAACAACAGATGCACTAGAGGGGCAACAATGAGATGACCCCCAAAACAGGAATGGTTTAACAGGTGGAGGCCACTGACATTTTCCCTCCTCATCTTTTCTGACTGTTTCTTCACTAGTTTTGCATTTGGCTACAGTCAGTGTCACTACTGGTAGCATGAGGTGATACCTGGACCCTGCAGAGGTTGCACAGGTAGTCCAACTTCTCCAGGATGGCACATCAATATGTGTCATTGACAGAAGGTTTGCTGTGTCTCCTGCACAGTCTCAAGGGCATGGAGGAGAGTCTAGGAGACAAGCAGTTACTCTAGGAGAGCTGGAGAAGGCCATAGAAGGTCCATAACCCATCAGCAGGACCAGTATCTGCTCCTTTGGGCAAGGAGGAACAGGATGAGCAATGCCAGAGCCCTACAAAATGACCTCCAGCAGGCCACTGGTGTGAATGTCTCTGACCAAACAATCAGAAAGAGACTTCATGAGGGGTTGCCCGAGGGCCCAAATGTCTACTAAGCCCTGTGCTCACTGCACAGCACCGGGAGCTCAATTGGCATTTGCCATAGAATACCAGAATTGGCAGGTCCACCACTGGCGTCCTAGGCTTTTCACAGATGAGAGCAGGTTCACCCTGAGCATATGTGAAAGGCGTGAAAGGGTCAGGAGAAGCCGTGGAGAATATTATGCTGCCTGTAACATCGTTTAGCATGACTGGTTTGGTGGTGGGTCAGTGATGATCTTGGAGGCATATCCATGGAGCGACTCACAGATCTCTACAGGCTAGACAACGGCATCTTGACTGCCATTAGGTATCAGGATGAAATCCTTGGACCCATTGTCAGACCCTACGCTGGTGCAGTAGGTCCTGGTTTCCTCCTAATGCGACAATGCCTGGCCTCATGTGGCAAGAGTATGCAGGCAGTACCTGGAGGATGAAGGAATTGAAACAATTGAATGGCCTTCACGATCCTCCTGACTTAAACCCAATAGAACATCTGTGGGACATTATGTTTCGGTCCATTAGGTGCGCCAGGTTGCTCCTCAGACTGTACAACAGCTCAGGGATGCCCTCATACAGATCTGGGAGGAAATGCCACAAGACACCATCCGTCGTCTCATTAGGAGCATGCCCGACGTTGTCAAGCATGCATACAAGCTCGTGGGGCCACACAAGATACTGAAAAGCATTTTGAGTAGCAGAAATTAAGTTTTTGAAAAAATGGACTAGCCTGCCACATCTTCATTTCACTCTGATTTTAGGGTGTCTACACAATTGAGCCCTCTGTAGGCAGAAAACTTTTATTTCCATTAAAAGACTTGGCATCCTTTTGTTCCTAAGACATTGATTGCCCTGTCGTTATTTGTATAGATATCCAACTTCATATTGAGATCTGATGTATCTAATGTGTTTCTTTAAAGTGTTCCTTTAATTTTTGCGATCAGTGTGTGTATATATATATATATATATTTAAGATATATTAGGTTGCACAATAAAAGTCACTTTTGCATCAACTACATCTCTTTGTCTGCCTCTCATATCTGTCCCTTTGTCCTGTTAACTACATGACCTTAGTGCCAATATTCTTTACATTTTAAGGACAATGAGGTAGGACAAATAGAGAGACAAATACAGCTAATGCCTAACCTAGCAGCCACATATTCTCACTCACACTGGGCCAGTTTAAAGTTGACAATTAACCAAGAATTAAAAAAAAATTATCTGGATCTATTCCAGTACTAAATGCATTAAGCAGAAGGATTATAGGATTTATTCGATCATTACTAATAGGTTAAGGCAGTTTTTCAGCCATGTGACTGAAATATCCCAAAATTTTATTCAACTGCCAACTACAAGCTGTGGGGTGAGGTGAAATTATTGATAAATCAAAAAAATCAAACAATGACATCTACTTAAAATTACAAATATAAAATTGAAATCTGACATTGTGTATTAATTATGCTGCTTTTTTAAACTCTTTGAACATACCACCTGCATTCTTGTGCCACTATGCTTATTTTAATCTGTGATTCTATTTGTAAGGCAAAACAAATCAAATGTAATCAAGTAGTGATTAAAGATACCTTCATTTAAGTGAGTAACACTGAAATTTTGAATCTCAACTCTAAGTTATAATTACATCGAATGTGTGATTATGGATGAGGAGTTGGTACATTCTAATCTGTCACAAGCCTAGTGAGTTTAACAAAGAAAAAAAATTTTTGCCAGTTTCCATGTCAATGTCTATACACCAGTCCTACGACTGTGCTGGAGTCTGTTATAATATCCTAACATAAGTGCCTCAATGAGACATATTCACCAAAATGTTCTGAAGCAGTCTGCTGTACATTACACAGAATTATCCCAAGGTTGCCTTCTCAACCAGTATTTATTGATTTATGATGGAATTTATAAACATTTGGTGCTGCCTAAACTAAAAGAATAGTGTCAGATTTACTAAGCCAGGTTTCAGTGAGATGACACACATTAGATTTAATTTATTTTTGCACAATGAATTTCTATATGAATTACAATCATAACCATTGTTGCCTTAATATACGAATTGCAATTACTGCATTCCATTTAGTACTCCCACTGTGTCAGGAATCAAGGTTTCCTAGTTACAGACTGCTCTAAACAACAAGTGTTGCAATCAACAAATGAGTGTTGTAATCAAGCACAGACACATCTACTTCACAAAGAGTGAGTGCATTTCTCAACTGGAGGCACTTACATTATATGGATAAGTACAGGCGACCATGCTGAAAACTTTAGGAGCTATAACACCACCAATATCTTTTAAAAGGTGTACATTTCTTTCTCATGTTTGTAGCAGCCTCCAGAAAGATTGGTAACATTGACCTGACACTATTTATACGTTTTAATTTTGAATTTGTTTTAACAAGCAATGATGTTGATCAAAAAAGCATACTATGCAAACTGTTGAAGCACCACAAGCACACTTTTATGAAACGGTCAGTCTCAGTGATGTTAGGTCAGTAGCACAGATAACTATTAATTACCTCTTTAATCAATAATGCAGGGCCATATCCAGCAGACTAATGAAAGCAAATTTAGATAAAACAAGCCATCTCATTGTATTTATCAAAACACAAAGCTCTTATCAACATCCAGGGCAATGATGTTTCATCCCCTCTGACAATTATTTTTTCAAAGTTAAACTGCCTTTACGTTATACCAAACTGAAACGTATCTGAAATAAGTGTTGGTTTACGTGACACAACTGACTTGTTGCAAAGTACAACTATGGAACAATAGCTTAACGTAACTATTCCTAATATTGGTAAGGAATTGTAATGAGGATTAAAAAAATGTTTAGAAATTAAAATATGCAAAGGAGAAATTAACTGAGTTAAGGACTCCACAAAGTATTCTTGTTTTCAGAAACATTATTAACGTCCTTTGGTTGTCGTGCATTTGTAATATCTAGCATTGTCATAATTGTATGTATTATGTCTTTCATAAGTGAGTGAAGTTTAAACTATACATTTTAAGAAATAAACAGTTTTGTAGAAAGTTAGCATATACTGTATGTCAGTGGTTTACTCAGTCCAGGGATCTACTGTGGTTGCAGATTTGA
>NC_053155.1:163770997-163783497 GCF_016835505.1 Polypterus senegalus
GGATCTTGGCATGATGTCTAGCTTTTGAGGTGCTTTTGGTCTACTTCTCTGTGTCAGGCTGCTCCTATTTAAGTGATTTCTTGATTGAAACAGGTGTGGCAGTAATCAGGCCTGGGGTGGCTACGGAAATTGAACTCAGGTGTGATACACCACAGTTAGGTTGTTTTTTAACAAGGGGGCAATTACTTTTTCACCCAGGGCCATGTAGGTTTGGATTTTTTTTCTCCCTAAATAATAACAACCATCATTTAAAAACTGCATTTTGCGTTTACTTGTGTTATATTTAACTAATGGTAAAATGTGTTTGATGATCAGAAACATTTTGTGTGACAAACATGCAAAAGAATAAGAAATCAGGAAGGGGGCAAATAGTTTTTCACACAACTGTATATATATATATATTGTGACAGATTACGGGTTTTTCTCGCACCCTTGTACCCTCGGACCACACGTCAGACACCAGATAAAAGTCCAATCATAGGATTTATTATAATAATAAAGTGCACAAAGCACGCTCCTCTCCACAATTCTCAATAAACAATCAAATACCAATAACAAATCCTCCAGTCCCAGACGCTTAGCCACCCTGCCTCCCAACTCAGCTCGCAGTCTTTGAGCTCCCACAGTCCTTTTATATCCCCCGACCCAACCCAAGTGTTCCCAATCCAACAGTCCATAAGTTTTTATTCCTTCCAGGTCATGGTAAACAATGCTTTTTCTCACCCTGGAAGCCCGTCGCTCTTCCTATGACGAACTTCCGGGTCATAGGGCACTGAAGAACTCTTCGGTCCTCCCTGTAGCTCCCTCTCGTGGCCCCCATGGCATCCAGCAGGGCGGTGCATAAAAACTCCATTGTCCATGATGCCCTGCTGGTCTTCTGGGGACCTCCATTCTGCAAGGAGGGCTCCACCTGGCGGCTTGGGGGTATTGACCAGGATAAACAGCCGGACATCCTCCACAGCGTACAGATTAGCAATGAGGAATACATTTAGTATTTTGTACTTCAGTGGCAAACTATTCCAACAGTACTTTGTAGATGCGTATGTTAAAACAGAGGGCGCGCATCTCAACTCAATCAATCAATCAACATTTATTTATATAGCACATATTCATACAAAAAAATGTAGCTCAAAGTGCTTTACAAAATGAATAGAGAAATAGAAGACACAATAAAAGATAAACATAAGTCAACATTAATTAACATAGAATAAGAGTAAGGTCCGATGGCCAGGGTGGACAGACAAAACAAAAAAAAACTCCAAAGGCTGGAGAAAAAATAAAATCTGTAGGGGTTCCAGACCAAGAGACCGCCCAGTCCCCTCTGGGCAATCTACCTAACATAAATCAAACAGTCCTCTTTGTATTTAGCGTTTTCATCGAAGGACCTGATGACGATGGTCACGTAGACTTCTGGCTTTCAGTCCATCAATGTTGGTGCATCATGATGCTTTGAGTAGGTGGTGGTGGCGCAGGCCGCCACCACAAAGAAACCGGAAAAAAAAACAGAAGAGAGAGTAGGGGTCAGTACGGATTTTAGAGCCACCATGAATAGTTATTATGAAGAATTGAACATACAGAGTATCAGTATTAAGTTAAAGTGAAGTTATAAAAAGGCCATGTTAAAGTAATGTGTTTTCAGCAGTGTTTTAAAGTGCTCTACTGTATTTGCCTGGCGAATTCCTATTGGCAGGCTATTCCTGATTTTGGGTGCATAACAGCAGAAGGCCGCCTCACCACTTCTTTTAAGTTTAGCTTTTGGAATTATAAGGAGACACTCATTTGAAGATCTAAGGTTACGATTTGGAATATAACGTGTCAGGCATTCCGATATATAAGATGGAGCGAGATTATTTAAGGCTTTATAAACCATAAGCAGTATTTTAAAGTCAATCCTGAATGACACAGGCAACCAGTGTAGTGACATCAAAACTGGAGAAATGTGTTTGGATTTTCTTTTCCCAGTTAGGATTCTAGCAGCTGCATTCTGCACTCGTTGCAAACGGTTTATGTCTTTTTTGGGTAGTCCTGAGAGGAGTGCGTTACAGTAATCTAGTCTACTGAAAACAAAAGCGTGAATTAATTTCTCAGCATCTTTCAATGATATAAGAGGTCTAACTTTAGCTATGTTTCTTAAGTGAAAAAATGCTGTCCTAGTGGTCTGATGAATATGCAATTTAAAATTCAGATTACAGTCAACGGTTACCCCTAAATTTTTTACTTCCGTCTTAACTTTTAATCCTAGTGCATTAAGTTTATTTCTGATAACCTCGCTGAATCCATTATTGCCAATTACCAAAATTTCAGTTTTCTCTTTATTTAGTTTGAAAAAATTACTATTCATCCATTCAGAAATACCAGTAAGACATTGTGTTAGTGAATCGAGAGAGTCGGAGTCATCAGGAGCTATTGATAAGTACAGCTGTGTGTCATCAGCATAGCTGTGGTAGCTCACGTTGTAACCTGAGATAATCTGACCTAACGGAAGCATGTAGATTGTCACAGATTAGATCAACAAGATTTGCATGTGGAAAAATACAAAGGACTGTCAGACGCACTGCTAGCAAACGCTGAAAATAACAATGTACGTGTAGGCAAAATGATCATATTACCGTCCACATTTCCAGGAAGTCCAAGACACTTGCAACATAACTAGCAGGATGCCATGGCCATAGTACATAAATTCTGACAGCCTCATTTATTTATCACTTTCACATGTAATCCTGCTTGGCCAGAAATTCTACATGCACTGTCGGATACCCAAAGACCGGAGCATAGACCTGATATTGTAGTCTTTTGGATTAAGCTGCAGGAATTACTTAGAGAAGAGGTTGTTATTGATTATATTTACATAATTAAATTTCAGAAGCGCGGCCTTCCTCATACCCAGTTGGCGGGCGAGGATCTTTCGTGTGTATCCCATGACGCAGGAGGATGGTTAGAGTTGGCGGGCGGGGCTCCGTCGTGCGTACCCCATGGTTGGGCGACTTAGTCGATTATATATAAAGACTAGAAGAATACCCGCGCTTCGCAGTGGAGAAGTACTGTGTTAAAAAAGTTATGAAAAAGAAAAGGAAACATTTTAAAAATAACGTAAGATGATTGTTAATGTAATTGTTTTGTCATTGATATGAGTGTTGTTGTCATATATATATATATATATATATATATATATATTGTGAAAAGGCGCTTTATAGCGCCCGACCCGGCACAGACTACGCAGAGGCACGTGTTCACACTCAAGAGTTACTTTATTTTTATTTTCTTCAGTTGTGGGCACACGTCTTCCCCGTGTCCCACAGGCCCAACAAACTCCAAGCACAAAACCCACACTAACCAACTGCTTCCTCCACCACTCCTCCCAGGCAACCTCGTCCTCTTCCTCCCGATTCTGGCCTTGATTGCTGGGAGGCAGGCCCTTTTATACCCAACCCGGAAGTGTTCCAGGTGCCTGACCAGCTGGTCTTAATTGCACCTCCGGGTGGGGCTGATAAACCATCTAGTGTGGTGGCTGGTTCTCTGCAGCACCCCCTAGCGGCCACCCCATCTCCCAACCGGGCTGCTGTGGTGGACTCCATGTCCCATGGAGCAACGGGGGAGATTGAGGAGAGATCCACGGCCAGGGAGACTGCCCCCAAGCCCCGGGTAGGTACTGCCATGTCCATGATGGCTCCCCCGGGACGTATGCATCAGAGGCGTCCCGGCCGGGCATGGGACCCGGCTGTCCGTCACAATATATATATATATATATATATATACATATACATACATATGCACATATACAAATATAGACATATATATATATACATATATACACATATATATACACAGTTATATATATATATATAAACTGCTCAAAAAAATTAAAGGAACACTTTGAAAACACATCAGATCTCAATGGGAAAAAGAAATCCTCCTGGATATCTATACTGATATAGACTGGGTAATGTGTTAGGAATGAAAGGATGCCACATTGTTTGATGGAAATGAAAATGATCAACCTACAGAGCCCTGAATTCAAAGACGCCCCAAAATCAGAGTGAAAAATTATGTGGCAGGCTAGTCCATTTTGCCAAAATTTAATTGCAGCAACTCAAAATTGTACGTAGCACTTTGTATGGCCTCTGTGTTCTTGTATACATGCCTGACAACATCGGTGCATGCTTCTAATGAGATGACAGATGGTGTTGTGGGGATCTCCTCCCAGATCTGGACCAGGGCATCACTGAGCTCCTGGACAGTCTGAGGTGCAACCTGGTGGCATTGGATGGACCAAAACATAATGTCCCAGAGGTGTTCTATTGGATTTAGGTCAGGAAAGTGTGGTGGCCAGTCAATGGTATCAATTCCTTCATCCTCTAGGAACTGCCTGCATACTCTCACCACATGAGGCCAGGAATTGTCGTGCACCAGGAGCCACTGTACCAGCATAGGGTCTGACAATGGGTCCAAGGATTTCATCCTGATACCTAATGGCAGCCAAGGTGCCTTTGTCAAGCCTGTAGCAGTCTGTGTGACCCTCCATGGATATGCCTCCCCAGACAATCATTAACCCAACACCAAACTGCTCATGCTGAATGATGTTACAGGCAGCATAATGTTCTCCATGGCTTCTCCAGACCCTTTCACTTCTGTCACGTGCTCAGGGTGAACCTGCTCTCATCTGTAAAAAACACAGGGCACCAGTGGTGCATCTGCCAATTCTGGTATTCTATAGCGAATGCCAATCGAGCTGCATGCTGCTGGGCAGTGAGCTCAGGGCCCATTAGAGGACATGGGGCCCTAGGGTCACCCTCATGAAGTCTTTCTGGTTGTTTGGTCAGAGACATTCACACCAGTGGCCTGCTGGAGGTCATTTTGTAAGGCTCTGGCAGTGCTCATCCTGTTCCTCCTTGCCCAAAGGAGCAGATACTGGTCCTGCTGATGGGTTATGGACCTTCTATGGCCCTCTCCAGCTCTCCTAGAGTAACTGCTTGTCTCCTAGAATCTCCTCCATGCCCTTGAGACTGTGCAGGGAGACACAGCAAACCTTCTGGCAATGACACGTATTGATGTGCCATCCTGGAGAAGTTGGACTACCTGTGCAACCTCTGTAGGGTCCAGGTATCGCCTCATGCTACCAGTAGTGACACTGACTGTAGCCAAATGCAAAACTAGTGAAGAAACAGTCAGAAAAGATGAGGAGGGAAAAATGACAGTGGACTCCACCTGTTAAACCATTCCTGTTTTGGGGGTCATCTTATTGTTGCCCCTCTAGTGCATCTGTTGTTAATTTCATTAACACCACAGCAGCTGAAACTGATTAAGAACCCCCTCTGCTACTTAACTGACCAGATTAATATCCCATAAGTTTCATTGACTTTATGCTATACACTGATTAAAAGTGTTCCTTTAATTCTTTTGAGCAGTATATATATATATATATATATATATATACACACACATACATATATATATACATATACATATATATACATATACATATAAATATATATATATACATTGTAAAAGACTGAACAAGAAACAACATAAAGGTTTGGGGTTTCCGGCCCCGTATATTGCAGACAAATCCACACTGCAAATCTGGTCAAAAGATATAAACAAAACAGTTCATATGCGCGACGCCATACAAGGCGTCGGCGGCCATTTTATAAGGGAGGAGCCGGAATTGGAGGAATGCTGGGAAGGAACCGTGATGGCGGAGGAATGGTGGAAGTAACGTACTGCAGGAATGAGGCTTATGGTGGCGGAGCGTCTTTTTTCCTGGAAGAAAGCAAAGGAGAAAGGTTAGTACCCCGCCACTCCCTGCCGGCGAATGTCTTCCGAAGTGTGTTAAGGTCCGTCCGTGGTCTCCTATTCGCGCATGCATGACAACATATATATACACACATATATATACACACACATATATATACACATATACATATCTACATATATACTGTATAAAACTGTACAAATCTACATATATATATCTACATATATATATTGGGGTGGGATTCGATTAAAAAATTAATCCAATTAATTAGAGGCTGTGTAAGAATTAATCTTGATTAATCGTATGTAATCACACATGTAAATTTGCCCCAAATCGCAAATGGTTTTTTTTAGTTTAAAAGGGTTTTAGTGGGCGACAGAATCAAATAATTCATTGACATGAATATTGTAAACTCAAGCTGTTTTAATTTCTGAAAAAAAAATGGTTTTAAACTGCATTTGAATTCAAAACAGAAACAAAAATATCATCCCTGGTTAAAATTGGGCAGACTTAAAAATAAAGTGGTAGTTTAAGTACTTTAAGTACATTTTCAGAATGGTATTGTCTTTAAATAATAATAACCAAAATGTCAACATTAAAGTGCACTTTTTCTTCTTAAAAAAATAAGGCAGAAACATAAAAGGTAATTTGACCAACTTAATCTTTAAACTCTGAGTAACCTTAAATTATGTTTTACATTAGGCTAAAACAGTGTGATCATTGAACATTTTGTAATTAGATGTATTTAGAATTACTAACGGTCATGGAAGTCCAATGATCCCCAGTAAGAGCCACAAAGTCCGCTTTCTGTAATGCATCTAATTTTGCTTGCTTTTCAGTGTGCACAAAACCATGCTTTTATCAAGGCTTCGCTCAGGTAGTTGTTTGAAATGAAATTTTCCTCTGATCAGTCGTAGGAACGCGCTTTATTCCGACTCTAACATTTTTGTAGCTGTGATGTGTGCATCAATGTAATCGATGTACCAGGAAATCATGCATTGACAAAAGTTCCCGTTTGCTTGGAATTGAAAGTGTGATTAAATGCGTTATTTTTTTTAACACGTTATGGAGTACATGGATCGAAGCTTCTCAGCGGTGCTTGTGTTAAGAAAAGGAAATATTTTAAAAATAACGTAACATGATTCTGCGTTAACCGCATATTTTTTCATACGCCCCAAACCAAGGAGATGCGAAGGTAAAATGAATCGGCAAGCCTCTCGGGAATCAAACCTCTGTGCTAGAGGCGAAGCCTCTACAATTGCGCCACGCCGTGTGGCTTGTCTATTTGAGAGTATGTAGATCGGGATATATATATATTTTTGCAGCGGGGAAGTAGTGTGTTAAATAAGTTATGAAAAAGAAAAGGGAACATTTTAAAAATAACGTAACATGATTGTCAATATACAGTAATTATTTTGTGAGTGTTATTGAGTGTTGCTGTCATCAAGGATTTGATTATCATTATTTCTTTCAATCAGGGTCGTATTTGTACGATCTGTTGTGTTCAAGTTATATTCCATGTTTGTCAATCGTTCTAAAGATAAGAGGTTTCATTCATCGATTCGTTTCTTATTGCATCAATAAACAGCTCGTCTTCCTCTTTATCTGAGATGTGACACACTGCATGCACGGGTTTTTTTTTTTACACTGTCTTCCTTTAGCAGGACATTGACTTTTCCCACCGTGTGCTTTGTTTCCGCAGTAGCTGCACTTATGAATATGCTTGTATGTATCAGACGCTTCATATTTTTTTGCTGCCTTCTCAATTGTGTAATTCGGTTTTTGTTCAGCACTCTTTGGAACTGTTGCTTTTTGTCTGTGCACTGCGTCAGTTCACGTGAGCCGCTTGGTGTTCTTGTATCGAAGGTTCCCAGCTGTGCTGGTGCCATCTCGTGTGATGTCCACGGCTGTATGTAATGTTAGCTAAGACCCGGCGCTTAAAAGTTTGTCTCGCAGTTTCGCTGAGTTTGTGCCAAACACCACCCTGACCATCTCATCTTCCTCTGCATAAGCACAGTCCTTCACCCGTGAACATTTAGCGGCAGTGTTTCTATTGGATTGCCGCTGACGGACGGCCTTATATGGCTAGGCAGTAAATTACAAACGCCAGCGGCAGCCTGTCTATGAACTTAATTTAAAGTTTAGGTTTACACCGTGCTTTGTTTCCGAAGTAGCAGCACTCATGAATATGGTTGTATATGTCAGTCGCTCGCTTCTTATTGTTTCGCTGCCTTCTCAATTATATAATGCATGTTTTCTTCAGCGCTTTTTTGAGGTCTTCCTGGTTTTCTACGCACTGCGTTGATAGTCAGTTCACGTGATTACGTGGGAGACGTGATGATGTCACATGAAACTTCGCCCCCCACGGCTTTCGAGCTCCACTCCATTACAGTAAATGGAGAAAAATACCTTCCACTTATGACCATTACGCGTAGAATTTCGAAATGAAACCTGCCCACGTTTTGTAAGTAAGCTGTAAGGAATGAGCCTGCCAAATTTCAGCGTTCTACCCACACAGGAACTTGGAGAATTAGTGATGAGTCAGTGAGTGAGTGAGTGAGTCAGTGTTTCCTTATGGACATGTGAACGAGTGTGCCCTGTGATAGGATGGCATCCAGTTCAAGGGTTCCAGTGCCCACAACTTTGATAGGCGCCAGATGACCATGACCCTGAACTGAAGCGGGTTAGAAAATGGATGGACTGATAAATGTATGAAAGATGGTATATAAAGCACGGCTTGAAAGAAAGCTGGATTTTTGTTCTTCCTACAGATTATTCTCTAGAACATAATAGTAAAAATTGTATGCACTTTCAGCTATAAGAACAGCAATATTTGGACATTAATTTATTTTCAAGTCGCCGGGGAGTTCTTGTGTTTTTTTTTTCTGTTTGCAGGTTTCTGGTGGCTCATTTAGCTTAGCTGTAGCCACTGTTGTGGGTTCTGAATTAGAACACACCTCCACTCAACCTGGTTAAATGATTTAAGTCAGTTTTCATCTCTCTTTATCTTGCTTTTATCGTTCTCCTGCTTGTAGCTTGCTGTATTGTTCCCTTGATAAGATACATTGTATCCAAGTATTTTACTGCCTCTATGGCAAAGGCTTACTTTTTACACAAAGAAAAAATGCTTCAGATCAGCACAGCCACCCCACACTCCTCCGCCCACTCCTCTTCATCCCCCTCTCCTACCCTTTCCCACTCAACTCTCCCCTGATCAAATATTTTTTGTTTGCTCAAAAGGGGGGAATGTGGAAGATGAATGTTCTCTTCGTTCCCTTGTACTAATTCATGTCTGAGAAGTAAGCTTTACGAAACCATACATTATGTAAAAACATGCTTTGTTTAGCAAAACAGAAAAATATTTGTCCAAAGGACTCAAGGTCTAAGCATTCCACACATGAGTCTGCCTTATCACGTTTTCCCTTAGTTTACATCTGAATGCCATAACAAAGGGGCCAAGAAAGGTGAGAGCTGCTGCTGAACTATGAGGGGCCAAACAGGCCATAAATCATATATTTCTGTGTGTAATCTATTGTTTTACGTGTGAACACTATTGGTTTATGAATATTTAATATCGATTTCCATGCATACTTAATTGGTTTGCCTGCGTACAATACTGGTTTCATTCATATGAACTATATTGGTTCGTGTCCGTATATTATCGGTTTGTGCGTGAACTATATCCGTTTGTACGTGCATAACACTGGTTTGCATATGAACTATACTGATTTGCGTGTGTATGTCACTGGTTCCAGTACGATTTGTTATTGGTTTGTGAGTGAACTGCATTGGTTTACGCTTGCATGTTTATCGGTTTGCATATGAACTATATTGGTTTGTGTTCTGTGTCGGTCTAACAATGGATTTGCGTATGCACTATATTGGTTTCATGCACGTCTTATACTGGTTTCATGTGGGTAACCTGTCGATTTTGCGCTTGAACTCTATTGGTTGTATGTGCGCACTATGTCGGTTTCGCGTATGAAACATATTGGTTATGCGTGTGAACTACATTGGTTGTTCACGTGATCTTCAGAGGAAATGGGCGGGGCAAGAAACAGGAACTCAAGGGCCAGTAGAGTCATGGAGTGTAAAGAGATGTGTCTAGGAGACGCATCTGCATTTAAACAGCAGTATATATATACTGTATATATTTTTTCCGCACCATACGTTTGCGAAAGGACTTGGTGGTAATTATTACTATTTAACAGAATCTACCCTTGAGTCTGTAATGAACACAAGGCTGAAGTTAGATATGTATTCGGCCGTCTTCTTATTCAGTCCCATCTACATGCTTGCTTGCAACCCGCAGCTGTACTTGTTCACACAGTATTTGCAAAACTGTTACTTATTCTAAAGGCAAAATATTCAACAGTTACGATTGACGTCTTTATGCAACATAACATTTAGTTACTACTAGTTAGATTTATTATGCCCGGCGACGCCGCACCGCACTGCACAGACAGGTGAAGTGACTTGCTCAGGGTCACACAGTGTCAGGCCCAGGACTTGAACCCACGAACAAAGGGTTGAAAGTGCAAAGCCCTAACCGCAATGCTTGCACATCTATAACGTGTATATTAATTGACTAAACATGTTAATTCTTTGAAAAGCTAAATATTTAACATTTAGGACCTGCATGGGTCAGTTACATAATATGGTGCCACCTTACCTTTCACAGTTTTGTGAAAAGAATTATACTTTTTTTAAGATGCAGCAGAGTTTTGCTCTGCCCAGTGCGAGTATCAGGGTGAAACTCACAAAGTATTCCCACTTCAATATCAGATAAATGGGATTTACTGTGATATTTAATGGGCCCTGTAAAGTGTTAAATGACGTTGGGCCACCTTAATTTTCATAGTTTTGTGACATTGGTATATATAAACTTGTCCAGGACAGATTCATTTGTTAAATTAGAGTTTAACAATTTTGACCTGTGCAGGACCAAAATGTGGAATATTTATTTTTTCAAATAATGGATCGTGGTGTGTGCTCTCTCAGGTAATGTGGAAGACCTTTCAATGCAACTGATCTACGGTGTTCAGTTATGTCTGTAGTCTGGAAAGATGAAAGATTTATGGTATTATAAAACAATAAATAGGAGAGACAAGCTTTCTTATATCGATATCACAACATGTATTTAAAATTCAATACATTTAAAAATAAATATTAATGAATACTGTACATTTCTTAATTATATAAATAGTTTCACATGTAAAATATTTTTTATGTCGCACTTCAATGGCCACTTATGCTGGTCAACATCACTGTTAGTGGGAGCCTTATTCTGGGAGCACAGAGGAGTCAACGGGAAGCACAATGGGGTGCCAGTTTACCAGAGGGTACACACAGCCAGACCCCGACAATTCTCATATACTCACACCTGGACAATTTAGTCAGACCTAAGCTGTCTTTCATTGGTTTGTGGGAGGAAACTCACTTACCATTTAATTTAATGTTTTTCATTTTTCAAAGCACCATTAGAAGTATACTGGGTAATGTTTCTGCTTCTAAATTATTAGAAGTTTAAACATCACTTATTAAAGATGTAGAATTAGATGTTAAAGTTTAACATTCTGGATCACTGTTCAAAAAAAATCACATATGAAACCTGGTCTATCCATGGATGAAAACATAAATGGCTTAAATTGTCTGAATGAGAGTATGTCAGTGCTTATGTGTGTTTATACTGTATATACAGTACCTGAACTGGTATATACAGATACTGTATATACAGTATCTCAACTGGTGCTTCATCCAGAGTGTCCCCTGCCCATTTAAACAATGTCTACTATAAGATATGTAATGTAACAAGAATTATGCCACTAAATTGACAGACACAATAGACATGAATGCAAGGCAGCCTCATACACACTTGTCAATAACCAGGATGCCAAAAAAAACCCTATGTAAACAATAAGTAGAAATCTTGAGAGGAAACAAAGTTTAAAATTCACATGAACCCTGAAAGCTTAGTCAAAATATAAGTAGACATAATTAAAGAAAAAAAAGAAATTAACTATTTCTTTACATGACTGGCACTAACTAACCAGAACTTGATCATCACCTGTTGATCAAGTCTTTCCAAAAGTGCCCTGATTTCATCACCTCCTTTTGTTCTGAACATGTGAATAAGCCCATTTGCACACATTTTCAAGGTTTTTTTCAGGTCAATTCCAGTTTTTCATTTGAATTTTACATACACCTGAAAGATACATACAGAAACTATATCTGTTTGTACATGCATCCCACTGGTTTGCATATGAACTATATGGATTTGCGTGTGTATATCACTGGTTCCAGTACGATTTGTTATTGGTTTGTGAGTGAACTGCATTGGTTTATGCTTGCATGTTATCGGTTTGCATATGAACTATTTTGGCTTGTGTTCTGTGTCGATCTAGCAATGGATTTGCTTATGCACTATATTGGTTTCATGCACGTCTTATACTGGTTTCATGTGGTATGACAGTAGGGGGCGCTATCGCTCCCTTGAACCCTCAGGTACCACACCAGACACCAGGTAAAAGTGCAATAATTATTCTTTTTATTATATGAATTACATGCACTAAGCACCCTCCTCTCCACACTACTCATAAATAATAATACTCAATAATATATCCAATAAGTCACAATCCTTCACTCCCAGACGTGTTGCCCTCCTACCACCCAGCTCAGCTCACCATCTGGGAGCTCCCATAGTCCTTTTATACTCCCTGACCTGGAGGTGTTCCTGCCCAACAGTCCA